>NW_016820628.1:1816-8103 GCF_001698545.2 Rhinopithecus bieti | reverse complement strand
CATGTGGTCTTTTATGAACAACCCATCTGCCCAAACAGCAAGAATAACATCAAACAAACAAGTAAAAAAGGAAAAGAAGAAACTTTAAAAATGCTCCATAACGTCTTCTAGTACTGCCAGTCTCAGTGTTTTATCTATACGATGCTCTTCCTTATGTCTAACCGTAGTCTTTCCTGCTTCAATGTATGGTTATTCCCATTTGCTAAGGAAAGGAATATGAGAGGTAAATTTAAAAAGCAATTAGTTCAAGTTGAGTCTTTGCTATAGTATATCTGAGTCTGCAAATGAATGGAAATGGCGGGGGTGGCAAATAATTTAATATTAAGAACAGACAACCGTCATTCAGATTTTCGTCAGAGGCTCAGTGTTATGCCTGGACAGAGGAATGCAACAGAATGTGTCTGATCAGATTGAGGGAGTCACTTCAAAATTATCTCTGTAAAATTTAAATTTAGTTTTCTATTTCCTAGAGTGACTATTCCAGATGGGCCAAGTGGCTCAGATGAAATAGAAACTGACCTACAATCAGTCTTCCAGGTTCAAGGGAAGGAGAAATAGAGCTTGGTCGAGGTTGTTTATCATTTCTAAATGTCTCTGCATTGAGGTGAGATATATTCACTGCCCTTTTCATGTGGAAAAAGACCCAAGAATACAGATTGAAACAAGACGAGTGGTATATACGCAGAGAGTAAGGCTTTCTTCCCAGCAGGCAGAAAGTTCTAATAAAGAGGTAGCTATTCCTTCCTGCCTTCTTCTAGCCCCTCTCCACTTTCCCTTTCTACTTTCTTACTTTCCCAGCCCTGGAAAAGAGAAAGCTATTTATTCAGATTGTAATTTGGAAGCTATAGCCCTCATCTTCTCCTATGACCCAATAGCCCAGAGGTTAGATTGAGTGCCATTGTATACTCCCCCCACCTCAGACTTTTGGCTCAGTGACCTTGATGTCAGACACTGAGGATGAAGCCAGGATAGTGAGTTGCAGCTGTTGCCTGTAATGTGACACCTGGGGAATTCCTGGCCCTTTTGCAGATCCCTATAAAAGCAACAGTACAAGGTCAAAACTCATCTCAAATATCACCTCCTTTGGGAAGCCTTCCCTGAACCCCGCCCACTGGCTCCTTAGGTAGTGCAACAGTATTTCATGGTTTTTACCTCAATCACAGCATTCATCAAGCTGTGTTATACTGTGTTGATTTCTCTGCCTCATCCACTAGGCTGTGAGATCTTTGGGGATGTGAACTCTGTTTTATTTCTGTATCCCCAGTGTGTAGCACAGAACCTGGCATATAGCTGACTTTCAGGAAATGCTTGCTGAGTGAATGACAGTTTCACACTAACATCTGTCTGTATCTAAGTGTCATCTGGGGTGGGGGGTTGTAAATTTTTTCTCTGTTTCCAACATTTCTGAGAAAATTCAACTATCAGAGAGATATAACATATTTATTATATCATTATCTAATACACTGGCACCTTAATTCATTCATTACTTATAATTCCTAATTAATTATATTTAGTGTTTCAGTCATGTCACATTTTAAATATTATATTTTTATGAGTAAAAGTCCATGTAATATATACCAAGTATAATAGGTAATTATACTTAGGCAACTAAGGTGTTCACTGAATCAGACACATTTTGATGAGATCAAGGAGGAGAAAAGGTTAAGAAAATGGGTTACCTAATAAATGTCTTTCTTCTTTCTAATTTGAACCTTCCCCTTGTCCTCTTAATCTTTTCCTCCTTTCTCTGCCACATTCCTGTTCCATAAATTATGCACTTTCTCCCTCTCCACTGGCTACTCTTCAGTCAACAATAGGTTCATTCCTCCCCTATTAAAAGAAACTTCCCTCAACTCTTCTATCCCCTCCAGGCTACACACCCTTATTGTTTACCTTTCTTTGCCACTCCCTCTAAACTATAGACAGAATAAGTTGATAGCTATAACCTCCACTGTCTTACCACCCACTCATTTCACAATCATTCTAACATCTGTCCTCTCCCTTCTAGTCAATCTGTGCTCTCTGACTCTTACCCTTATTACTCTGCCAAAACCTCTCTCTCAAGGGAGACCTCCTGGTTAATAAAAACGCAATGGAAATATATCTTAGAGATTAAGAACATGAACTTCAGAGTTAAACGGATTTAGGTTTAAGTCCAGGCTGTGCCTCTTAACTAGCTATGAGGTCTTGATCAAGTTTTTTAACTTCTATAAATTTCAGTTTCCTCATCTTTAAAATCAGGAAAATAACAGTCCCTACCTCACAAGTGGTTCTGAAGATTAAGCAGACAATTGCTGTAAAGTGCTTAGCATAGTACCAGAAGCATAGAAAGTGATCAATAACTGGTAGCAAGTTAGCCTACTATAAATTCTTATAGTCAATTTTAGTCAATTTTATAGCATTGACTAAAGTAGGAACTAAACACCTTCTGGCACCCTGACCTTCCATGGCACCCACCATACTGTCAACCTCTGGTCTTCTTAATATTCTAACTGCTTTGTTTACATTTACATAACTGACGGCTCTTCCTCTTCCTACCCCATCAGTGTGATCATGTCCTAAAATTCTGTTATTGGCCTATTCGTTCTTTCCCAATGAAGATGAAAATATTGGTGTGAAATTCAGGAGCAAGATTATTGCATGTGTCAGCTACGCTCATCACCTTTCCTTCTAAACTGGTTTTCCTCCTTACTTGGCTCTTTCTGTAACTAGCACCACAAATCTGGCTTAGCTCCAGGGAAACTATACCATTTGCAATCCTCTAAACATGCCACATGTGTTTTACAACCTATACAGTTTTGCTTGTATTGGTCCTTTTTTTTTTTCCTGTTAAAATCCAGCACATTCTTCAAAGACCATCTTAAATGTTATCTCTTTTGTGAAGTCTTTATCAATACAAGCTCTGGAATAATTCTAGTTCCACCACTTTCTAGCTGTGTGACCATGGGAAAGTTACTAAATTTCTCAGCTTCAGTTTCCTCATAAAGAACATGAGGATAATCATGATCCCTAATGGATCAAGTTTGTTTGAGGATTAAATTAAATAAGAAAATTCTTACAAAAGTGCTTTGAATGGCATCTGATGTATGATAAGCCTCAATAGATAATAGTAATAATTACTGTTGTTGTTACTACTATTATGACTACTAGTGACATAACTTCTTCACTTGCAACTCCAGAGCAATTAAGTTCTGCCTCTTTTATTGCATTTTTAACTCTAACTTTTGTAAGGATTATTATGTACATACTTGACATCTGTCATTAACCCCCTCCAACTATTAGAATATGAGGGCAAGAACCATTTCTGCTTTATCTGACTGTGTATGGACTCAATATGTTTTTGTTGAATTTAAGTACATCAAATCCTGTTGGACAAAGGGACAATCCTGCTTGTCCCTTTTGGCATTTTCTTTTTTTTTTTTTTTTTTTCCTTTTTTATTTGGTTCCCAAGGAAGCAGTAGTGATTAGTGTGAGAATGCAAGGCACTTCATTGTAACATTTTCTCTCTACATTTGAATAGATTCTGATATTTCTTTGCTTGGTTTCTCATGGCAAATTGTTTACTTAGGGATTGTGGTGACTGGAGGTAAGTGGGCAGGGGGCTTAGACTTAGAGTTAATGAGAGCAATCGTAGGCCTGATTATTAGAATGGGAAAACATACCTTTTCTTTTTGTACTCTTTTCAGATACTATCACTTATCTTTCTCCTTTTGAACTACTAAGTCAGTCAATATGATTAATTGACTTATTTCAGTATACAGACACTTAGACACTGAAAGGCAAATAAGGGAAGTAGAAGACACACTCTCAGCCCTAAAATGAGCTCAGTTGAGCTCAGTTGAGCAAAAGGCCCATAGTCTTTTCCTTAGCTGTCAGGGAGAATATTAGAAGACGAAGGAAAGGAAAGAAAATCAGAGTAAAGAAGACTTCTGTTGGTGGCATTCTTAGAGTGAAATCCAGGCAAAATCATAAAATAAAGGTATTGGTTATGTATTTATATACTTGCCCCCGATCTCTCCATGTAACCCCTTCTGTGAGCCTCTTCAGGTTCTGGGCACCAAATATTTTCTCCCTAGGCTCAAATCCAAAACCAAGTATCTACCTCTCATTCACACTTAGGGATAAATCACTAAGAAAAGCTTAGGGAGTTTCAGTGGGTATTCGAGTGTGTGTATATATATGTGCATTACATTATATAAATACTAATCAAAACTTTAATAGTGAGATTTTAAGTATTAGCCAATAGTGGAAGCAGTGTGAGAATGCGTAAGGGATAAAGAAGCTTTCCTAGGGCTTTTAAGTCCACATTGCATAGGTCAACTGCTCTGCCTACATAAAAGGTCTACCCTAGTAAACCTGTTGTTAAGTACGTATAAGACTCAATAACAGAACTATTAGTATTGACCTTTCATTTTGAAATTTTCAAGACTCAAGCAGTTATTTCTGCATTTATATTCCTTGAAAATCAATAAACAAGGGTGGGAAATTAGTATGCAAATTAGACAAACTCAACAAAGATGATAATTATTGTATCACTTTGTGTTTATGGTATCTCCCTTGGGAAAAAATAGAGCAAAGAACAATTATCAAAAATCATCTTAAGTAAGAACTTATGAATCTATGGATGGTCATTCTCTAATAGGTTCATAACATGCTGCATAACCTAGCTAAATTAGTTCTTGGCTGCCCCCTTTATCTGAAAGATCTCTTGATCTAAATGCCTATCTGACAGTAAAGAAATGTTTACCAATGAATGAAACAATAAAAATGGGAATGTAGAAGCAGCATCTCAAGGCTCAATGCACTTGATCTATCTTCATGCTTGGCCTACAGCCCATATTTCTCTTTTCTCTCTCTTTTCTCTCTGAGAGGGGGGAGAGGAAGTTTCCTTAACTGGGAGGAAAGTGAAATGAATTAATGTGTTGATGGCGTGCCTTCACACATGAGCACTAAGAAAAAGTTCTTTACCAAATTCCTTTCCTCTAGGCAGCAAAGAAGAGAAACTGGGTTTTGTGTAAAACTTGTACAACCGGATATGGCTGAAACTCCCCTCATTGAGAACCGGCATGCATGATTAGAGTTGTCTAAAATGTTGACTTTCCCAGTTGAGCAAGTTGACCATCTTGATTTGTTATACTTGGAGTCATTTCCCCAATAATGACAAGTTTTTCGCAAGTTAGATTATATGGCCTCAGTGAAAGTACATTATAATGAAAGGGTAGAATAACCCACAGCCTATCAGAACTCTAGTATTAAAACTTTTGTTCTATTCAGCAGAAATAAAACTGAGCTAACATCTTGTTTAAGATTTGGAATCATTTCCTAAAAGTGAGGTGTCTATATGGGGGCAAAAGAGAAGAGTGATTTCTGCCAAGAATTGTTATAGAATACGTTCCTCCAACTCCTTGCTCCACCACCTTCAATAAAAAATGACAACTTTGACTTTCCTCTTGAGGCTGTCAACAAATCTCATTCAATACTGATAGAAGAGGAACATTAAAAAATCTATGGTCTCTCAAGCAGGCCAAATTCTGAGTCCCCATGTCAATATCAAACTCTGTCAGCTGTCGAAAGACAAAATGTCTTATTCCCAGAAACATACAGAAGCCTAGAAGAGTGATTCACCCATTACATTTAACTAAAAAGAGCTTATTGACCATTTGCACAGTATCCAGCCCTAGATTCAGTGGAGAATATAAAAGCATGTGGCAGGGACTTTCATCTCAGAGAGTTTATGAGGATCACATGGGAACATCCTGAAGGTCAGGGTCCAGTGTCGTCTTTAGTTCTTTGTGGCTGTCAGCCGAATTAAGCCATAGTGAGTTCAGACAGACTTAAGGCATAAGCAGAAAAGAAAAAAAAAAGGTGGAGGTGGGGGAAGGAATAAGAGAGGACCAGGGAGAGTAAGGGAAGACAAAGGAAAGATTGTGTGAGAATCAAAGAGAAGAGTAAGATACAAAAGAGGAGGGGTGAGGGAGCACTAGTGAGGAAGAGGGAAGACTGTTTTGGGGACCTAAACTTTGGGTTGTCTCCCTTCTTTAATTAATATCCACACTGATTTTAAAACTGCTGGATTTCTTAAGTCAAAAGCCAGGATCCACAGGTAGATTAGTTGTGGTTTCGTGCTAAGGCAACTGAAGGAAGGAAAAAGGACAAGGATTTTTGATATGCTTGAATTCTTTCCTATCATTTCTGCCTATTATAATGTGAAGGCCATGGAAGTGCCAAATCTTGCACTGAGAACGGATCTTACCTTCTCATTTCATAAGGGATTGAAGCTTGAATTG
>NW_016820628.1:0-1340 GCF_001698545.2 Rhinopithecus bieti | reverse complement strand
GATGATAAAATGGCTCATACTTGATATCTCTGTTCTTCTTTTAGGTGATTTATTCTTCTCATACTTCACCTTTCAATGTTTTGACACTTAATTCACTCAATTGACACTTAATTCTTACTTTCCAGAGGATTTTCTTTTTTTTTTTTTCCCTAAAACCTAGATGAATAATCAGTTCTCCACTTTGTTGAAAACTTTTAAGGGCATAGATTGAATCTTCAACATTTTATTCTCCCTAGCGCCTTTCACTGTTTGCACATAACTCTGATAATTATATGGAGAAGCAATATCCTTTAGTTTAAAAAAAATAGTTCTGAATTTGAAGCCAGACAGACTCAATTTGCATCTTAGCACTGATGCTTACTAGCTATGTTACCTTGAGTAAGCTATTTGCCATATTGGAACCTCACTTCTGCATCTATGAAATTGAATGAATAATGGTATCTACCTCTGTGGTTGTTGTGATAATTGAAGTAATATATATAGAGTGCCTAGTAGGGTGCCTGCACTAGTAAGTACTCAATAAATGGTGACCATTTACATTACTGAATAAAAGTGTGAGGAAATACTTGAATGTCATGGAGATTTACTCTCAATAGGAAGGTCACAGGGAAGAGGTAAACAGAGGGCCAAGAGGGGAAACAGAATAGCTTCCCAAAACCCCTTTGGGTTTGAGTTTGAGTTTGGATTGCTTATTTGATTTACTGTTGGCTTAAAGCCAATCTCTGGAATATTCTGGAATTGTCAGAGCTGAAGGGGGCTTTAGAAATCACTTTGTTCAAATCTCTCACTTTACATAATTGGAAAATGAGGCTGAAAGGTAAACTGAATTCAAGTTGGTTACAAACTAGTTGAAGTAGGACCATAATTTCAGTCTCAAAGGATTCCTCTTCAGTACTCCAATGCCTGCTTTTATAAGGCACATCTGATTTCAAACATCAGCACACACACACACACACACACACACACACAAAAGCGAACAAAAACAAAACAACAGCAACAACAACAACAAAAAAACCAAGAAACATACCTCAAAGCCCACTACATCATTTGGGCATTATCTAGCATTTTGGATTAGCCATTCCTCTGCTCCATTTCTTTAGCATGAATAATTGAACAGATGGATAAATAATTTGGGGGAAACATGAAGATTTAATTCTTTAGGGGTGTGTGTATGATACATGTGTTTATGTGGGTTTTCTTTTTTGTGTGTGTATCCCTGTGTACACGCTCAGTGAATGAAATGTACAGAAGAGAAAATATAAACTATATCAAATAGAAGACTGAAAGCAAGTCCATCAACTCAAAAGCAAACTGTTGTGGCAAGTTGGCTTCATGGAATG
>NW_016820626.1:0-1340 GCF_001698545.2 Rhinopithecus bieti | reverse complement strand
GGTATTATGTGAGGACATTTCTTTTTTCACCATGGGCCACTATGGGCTCCGAAATCTCACTTCGCAGATTCCACGAAAACAGTGTTAGCAATCTGTCTCCTGAGAACCAAGCTGTACCTCTGTGAGAGGAATTCACAGATCACAAAGAAGTTTCTCAGAAAGCTTCTTTCACGTTTTGAACTCATGATATTTGCATTATCAGTGTAGGCCTCAATGCGATCCAAAGAAGTCCTTCTCAGGTTCCTCACAGACAGTGATAATGGACTGTTGTTTGAAACATAAGTGTAACATTGTGAGATGCATTCACACATCACCAAGAAGTTTCGAAGAAAGCTTCTTTCTAGTTTTCATCTGAGGACATTTCCTTGGTAACCGTAAGCTTCATTGCTTTCAGAAGTATCCCATTGCAGATTTACAGAAAACTGTGTTGGCAAACTGAACACTTAAGAGAAACGTATAACTCTGTGAGTTGCATTCACACATTGAAATGCAGTTTCTCTGAATGCTTCTTTCCACGTTTGGTCTGAGGATATTTACTTTTTCAGAATAGCCCTCAAGGAGCTCCGAAATATCACTTTGCAGAACACAAGAGAAGAGAGTTAGCAAACTGTTCCAAGAAGGGAAGTGTGGAACTCTGTGTAATGAATTCACATATCAGAAAGCAATTTCTAGAAAACTTCTCTCTAGTTATTATCTGAGGATATTTCCTTTTTCACCATGGGCCCCTATGGGCTCCCAAATCTCACTTGCAGATTCCACGAAAAGAGTGTTAGCAAACTGCTTCCTGAGAACTAAGCTGTAAGACTGTGAGAGGAATTCACAGATAACAAAGAGGTTTCTCAGAAAGCTTGTATCACATTTTGAACTGATGATATTTCCTTTAACAGCGTAGGCCTCAATGCGATCCAACGAAGTCCTTCTAGGCTCACTCAAAGACGGTGATAATGGACTGTTGTGTGAAACATAAGTGTAACATTGTGAGATGAATTCACACATCACCAGTAAGTTTCTAAGAAGCTTCTTTTTGTTTTCATCTGAGGATATTTCCTTTGTCACGGTAAGATTCATTGCGTTCAGAACTATCCCATTGCAGATTTCCAGAAAACTGAGTTAGAAAACAGAGCACTGAAGAGAAACGTGTAATTCTGTGGGTTGCATTCACACATCTAAATGCAGTTTCTCAGAAGGCTTCTTTCCAGTATTGGTCTGATGATATTTCCTTTTTCTGCATAACACTCAAAGAGCTACCAAATATCAATTTGAAGAACACAAGATAACAGAGTTAGCAAACTGTTCCAAGAACGGAAAGGTGGAACCCTGTGTGATGAATTCACACATCA
>NW_016820625.1:0-579 GCF_001698545.2 Rhinopithecus bieti | reverse complement strand
ATTTTGAAATTTGTTGTCACAGGGGATGGTGACAAATTCATATTTTGGAAATTATGCACAAGAGCATAAAGCAAACTAATTCCATATTTTTTTCAAGATACCATTTTAATGCTTGGGTGTTTTTAAATCTTTATCGTTGAAATTCAACATTTTTGTTTCTTTAAAACTCGTCCTGGTATGGAACATTTCTATGTAATTTAGGCCAAAATGTTTAAAGACATATTCATAGTTTTGCTGCCTGAGAAATGGCTTCAATTTCATCACTGTTAAATATTTCATAAATTTCATTTATTTCTCCTGAAATTTTAAGACAGACAATTTCTGTCATTTTTCTGTCTTCTGTTATCTTTCTCTTATTTTAATCTTAGCCACATTCTTACTTTTCTTCTGTATTCTCAGAACATTTCTTAGACAGTACTCTAAATTATTGATTAGACTTGTATCTTCACACTGGCTCCTTGAGACTGGTAATTTTATGTCTTATGTATTCTTTTTAAATGAGTTTGACACTTTTGACTATTGTTTTAGGAGTTTTTTTTTTAAAGTAAAAAATAACATTCTTCTTTTGACTTTTAAAAC
>NW_016820624.1:0-1026 GCF_001698545.2 Rhinopithecus bieti | reverse complement strand
CTGCTTTGCCACAGCTGGTGGGTCTGTAAGTGCATAGCAGCTGGACCCCACATTTGCTGATATACCACTTGCCACTCTACCTCACGTTTGCCACTGGAACTTGATAAATCCTGGCCCATAAAGCAACCTGAGTGCGGCCTATCAGGCAGAGTGGGTAGAGCAAGCTTAGCAGGCCTGAGCAAAACTCAGGCAAAGGCACCACGGGCCACAGAGGTTTTCAACAGGCAAGGTGACTCCCCCAAAATCCCATGACAAAAGGAGGATAGCTATGTGTGTTTGAATGCCTTTCTTCTATTGGATCTTGAAATGCTTATAATTCAGTCTCCTACAATTTGGAAATTTTTTTAACCTTGTTTGAAAATCATTATATTTCAAACTCTTTCTTAAATAAAAGTTGAAAGATTGGCATTTGCATTGAACCACCTTATCCCTCATACTGATATAGGCAAATATTCTTTGAGAATATACTTCTGTAATGCATGGCATTGGGCATCAGGTTAGCATTCTTCCAGTAGATTATAAAGCTTACTAACAGAATTTCTGATCCCTAGGTTTTGACATTTTGTTCTCATAAAATTTCTTTTTGTGAGGAGCTTTTGCTGTGCATTGGAGGATGATGAGCAGCATTTCGGGCCTCTTCCACTAAGCGCAAATGTAAACTCCTTTATTCATGGAAGAAATACCCAAATATGTTTGTGTCTTGTGGAAGCAACATTGATGATTCTCTTTATCATGTAAGTTAAGCCCCAAATACTTCTCTTTTTGCAGGATCGTGTTAAAACCACAGGTGAAATGGATGCTGAAGAGCTGACATAAAAAGGCCAAATTGGGGTAAGAAAAGAGTTATGGGTCTTCCATCTTCATCTCAAAATGCTCAACATCACTAGTTACAAAGGAAATAGAAAATCTAAACCGCAATGAGATACTATCTTAAACCAGGGGAAATGGTGATTACTAAAAACCCATGAAACAACAGATGGTAGTGAGGAAGTACAGTAATACGAATGTTTATACATTGTTGTTTGG
>NW_016820623.1:0-394 GCF_001698545.2 Rhinopithecus bieti | reverse complement strand
TCAAACCGGATCAAACCGGATCAAACCGGATGAAACCGGCTCAAACCGGATCAAACCGGATCAAACCGGCTCAAACCAGTAGAAACCGGATCAAACCGGATCAAACCGGATCAAACCGGTGGAAACCGGATCAAACCGGATCAGACCGGATGAAACCGGATCAAACCGGTGGAAACCGGTTCTAACCGGATCAAACCGGATCGAACCGGTTGAAACCGGATCAAATCGGATCACGCTGGTTTAAACCGGATCAAACCGGTTGAAACCGGATCAAACCTGAATCCGGATCAAACCGGATGAAACCGGATCAAACCAGTTCAAACTGGTTGAAACCGGATCAAACTGGATCAAGCCGGTTCAAACCGGTTGAAACCGGATCAAACCGGTTCAAACC
>NW_016820622.1:0-460 GCF_001698545.2 Rhinopithecus bieti | reverse complement strand
CAAACCGGTTGAAACCGTTTCAAGCCGGTTCAA
Source organism: Rhinopithecus bieti (assembly GCF_001698545.2). NCBI lineage: Eukaryota > Metazoa > Chordata > Mammalia > Primates > Cercopithecidae > Rhinopithecus > Rhinopithecus bieti. Next base: position 427 of record NW_016820622.1, on the reverse strand, counting down.
ACCGGATCAAATTAGATCAAGCCTGTTCAAACCGGTTGAAACCGGATCAAGCCGGTTCAAACCCGTTGAAACCGTTCAAAGCGGTTCAAACCACTTGAAACCGGATCAAGCCGGTTCAAACCGGATCAAACCGGATCCAACCGGATCAAACTGTTGGAGACCGGATCAAAACGGATCAAGCCGGTTCAAACCGGATCAAACCGGATCAAACTGATCAAACTGGTTGAAACCGGATCAAAACTGGATCAAGCCGGTTCAAACCGGATCAAACCGGATCAAACCGGATCAAACTGTTTGAGACCGGATCAAAACGGATCAACCCGGTTGAAACCGGATCAAACCGGATCAAACCAGATCAAACTGGTTGAAACCGGATCAAACTGGATCAACCCGGTTGAAACCGGTTCAAACCGGATCAAACCAGATC
>NW_016820621.1:0-686 GCF_001698545.2 Rhinopithecus bieti | reverse complement strand
TTTGTCACTATAAGCTTCATTGCGCTAAGAATTATCCTACTGCAGATTTCGGGACAACAGTGTTAGCAAACTGATCAATGAAAAGAAAAGTGTAACTCTGTGAGTTGCATTCACACATCACAATGCAGTTTCTCAGAATGCTTCTTTCCAGTTTTTATCTGAGGATATTTCCTTTTTCACCATAGGCCTCAAGGCGCTCTCAAATATCACTTCGCAGATTCCATGAAAACAGTGTTAGCAAACTGCTTCTTGAAGATAAAGGTGTAACTCTGAGAGATGAATTCAAACTTCACAAGGAATCTTCTCAGAAAGCTTCTTTCTAGTTTTTATTTGAGGATATTTCCTATGTCAGCGTTGGCTTCAGTGCCATCCAAAATATTCCTTCTCAGATTCCCCAAAAACAGGTGTAGCAGACTGCTCCATGGAATGAAAGTGTAACTCTGTGAGAAAGTGTAACTTCTGCTTCATAAAGAGAAAGGTGTAACTCTGTGAGATGAATTCACAGATCACAAAGAAGTTTCTTAGAAAGCTTCTTTCTCGTTTTTCCTGAGGATATTTCTGTTCTCAATGCACTCCCGTATATCTCACTGCAGATTCTGTGAAAACAGTGTTAGCAAACTTCTCAATGAAAGCAATAGTGTAACTCTGTGAGATGAATTCACACACCACAAAGCAGTTTCTGAGAA
>NW_016820620.1:0-1024 GCF_001698545.2 Rhinopithecus bieti | reverse complement strand
GGTGAAAAGGACATATGTTCAGAATGAAACTGGAGAGAAGCTTTCCGAGGAACTGCATAGTGATGTGTGCATTCCACTCACACTGTTATACCTCTATTCTCATACAGCGTCGGGGAAACCCTTTTGGAGAAACAGGTTTGAAGTGATATTCGGGAGCATGTTGATGCCGATGATGAAAAGGGAAATAGCCTCAGACAAAACCTCGAAGGAAGCTTTCTAGGAAACTACTCTGTGATATGTGTAATCATTTCAGAGAGAAAAATGTTTCCTTACATTACACAGCTTGAGACCAGTCATGGAAGGATGCATGAAGGGACTTACGGAAGCACACTCAGGACTATCGTGAAATAGGAAATATCTTCAGAGAAAAACTGGAAAGAAGCTTTCTGTGAATCTGCTTTTTTCTATGTTTATTCTTCTCACATGGAAGAATCTTTCTATACATTACGCAGCTTGGAAACTCCCTCGTGGATGGATCCAGGAAGGGATATTTGGGATCACATTAGGTTCTATGGTCAAATAGGAAATTGAGTCAGATAAAAACTGGAGAGAAGCTTTCTGAGAAACTGCTTGGTGATGTGTGCATTCCACTAAGGGAGATTTAATGTTCCTCTCCTAAGTCACAATTTGAACTCTGTTCCTGAAACCCAAAAGAAAGATATTCGGAGCACATTGAAGACTATGGCAAAATGTGAAATGTCGTCCAAAAAAAAAAAAAAAAAAAACAAAAAGAAGCACTCGAAGAAACTGCTATCTGACATGCCCATTCTTTTCACAGGGGTAAAGCTTACTCTACATTTCCCAGTTTGAACGTCGGCCTCTGAGGGTTCTGTGAAGGGATAGTAAGTGGCAACGGAAGTCCTGTGTCGAGCAAGGAAATGTCTCCCATCGAAAATTGGAGAAAACCTTTCTGCGCAACCCTTTTGTGATGTTTATGTTCATCTCAAAGAGTTAAATCATTCTTTGGATTGAGCAGTTTGAAATCACTGTTTCTGTGTAATCTGAGAAAGGACATTGGGAACGA
>NW_016820619.1:0-687 GCF_001698545.2 Rhinopithecus bieti | reverse complement strand
CGAGTAACTGGGACTACAGGCGCCCGCCACATCGCCCGGCTAGTTTTTTTTTGTATTTCTTTTTAGTAGAGACGAAGTTTCACCATGTTAGCCAGGATGGTCTCGATCTCCTGACCTCGTGATCCGCCCGTCTCGGCCTCCCAAAGTGCTGGAATTACAGGCTTGAGCCACCGCGCCCGGCCCAAGCCCACTTTCATATGGAGATTCTCTATAGTTGAAACATGGACAACCAACAACAAACAACATTCACAGCTACAAGGCACTGCAGACTGCTCACCCCAAGGCTGTCAGTCCCTCCTCACCATAAATTTCACCCTCACTTCTCGCAAACATAGATGGCCTATACCGTCTCTCTGCTTTCTATATGACCAAACAGAATACAATTGTAAAAACTACCGGCAACAAACAAACCTAGGATGCCCCTATCAATATTGTAAAATCCACTATGCATCCAAAGAGAAAAATCACTTCTTCACCTATCACGAACAATTTGGAACCTACGAATATCAACTAAATATCCAAGACCCGTGGGACCCCCGATGGGCAGACGGGGTAAGAGGAGGACTCTACGCTGATTCTGTTTCAGGTTCATATCCAGCTGCCACCCTCTTAATAAAAAGGACACTAGTCCAACAGGAAAACTCCCTCCCTAAAAATATAAAAAAACTACAAAATTTAACCTTAGCC
>NW_016820618.1:0-1156 GCF_001698545.2 Rhinopithecus bieti | reverse complement strand
TCGGCCTCCCAAAGTGCTGGGATTACAGGCTTGAGCCACCGCGCCCGGCCGTTTGCTGAATGTCTTTACTCCTCACTCAAATGAGGTCATATGGCTGGGCCCTAATGCAGGGCAGGACTTTGTCTCCTTCACCACTGACTATATTCCCAGAGCAAGGCCTGGCACACTGTGGTCCCTCAATAAATATGTCAAATATTGGTGAATGGGGAAGAAGGGGAGGAAAGACGGTTTCGCCAGGAAATTCAGAGCAACTACACGGCCTGATTCCTGAGAGCCCAGAGGGTCAGAGGGGGCGCTCTGGGGGTCAGAAGGCAAATATCCCGCTGAGGGCTCCATGCCCCAGGCTCAGCAGAGGCAGAGGGGCTGTGGGAGCAGGCCCTGGGACAGGTGGCTGGGCAAGGCCACCTGGACTCCCCACAGAAGTGCTCCGAAGCCTGGGAAAGGGAGAGCTGGCTGGGGTCTTCTTTCATCTCAGGGAGGCCTGGGTTGATGCTGAGCTGCAGCCAGGAGGAAGCTGGGTCCACAGGGAAGGTGTGAAGAGCAGATTCTCCCCACTTCAGGGCTCAGACACTGTTCACATTGAGTCTCTGGCAGAAAGGAATGGAGGAAGGGCAGCCTGCATCTACACCGCAACAGAGTCGGGGACCACAGCCTTCCTCTTTCCTGGGGAACTCAAATGACCTCAAAACTTGAAAACTTGATAGGATCAAGCTGTCCTTTCCCTGAGGCAGCTCTTTGCTCATCTGACTTCAGTGATGGGAATATGCCCATAATTGCTTGTTCTAGGTAGCAGAGTACCTTATGTTTCCTTGAAACATTTCATTTCTTGTTTTTTTTTTTTTGAGATGGAGTTTTTCACTCTTGTCACCCATGCTGGAGTGCTGTGGTGGTGAGATGGGAAGCCAGCTGGACTTCCTGGGTAGAGTGGTGACTTGGAGAACTTTTCTGTAGCTAACTAGAAGTTTGTAAAATGCACCAATCAGTGCTCTGTAAAAACTCACCAATTACCACTCTGTAGCTAGCTAGAGATTTGCAATATGGACCAATCAGCACCCTGTAAAATGGAGCAATCAGTGCTCTGTAAAATGGGCCAATCAGCACTCTGTAAAATGAACCAATCAGCAGGACATGGGCAGAGACAAGAGAATAAAAGCTG
>NW_016820617.1:0-816 GCF_001698545.2 Rhinopithecus bieti | reverse complement strand
GGGAGGAACTGTGGCCCCACCACCACCCACAAAAGCATCAGATAAAGTAGACTTCAGAGCAGAGTGAATTATCAGAGACAGAAAGGGACTTTATTTAATGATAAAAGGGCCAATCCACCAAAAAGACATTCTAAATGTAAATTCACCAAGCGAGAGAGCTACAAAATATGTGAAGCGAAAGTGATAGCATTAAAAGTAGAAGTTGACATATCCACAATTATAGCTGGAAGCCTCAATGCCCCTCTCTCAATAATTAATAGAACAACTAGATGGAAAATCAGCAAAAATACAGAAGAACTCAATGACACCATCAAGCAACAGGATCTAATCAGTAACACTCCACCCAAAAATAGCAGAACACACATTTTATCAAGTGCCCACTGACATAAATCATATGCTAAGCCAAAATAAATCCTCAACAAATTTAAAAGACTCAATGTTATACATAGCATGTTTTCCAACGACAATGAAATCAAACTAGAATCAGCAGAAAGATAACAGGAACATCTCTAAGTACCTGGAAACCAAGCAACATACTTCTACATCATCCTTGGGTCAAAGAGGAAGTCTCAAGGGAAATAAAATAAAATACATTAAACGGAATAAAAATGAAAATACAACGTATAAAAATTTGTGGGACATGGCCGGGCACGGTGGCTCAAGCCTGTAATCCCAGCACTTTGGGAGGCCGAGGCGGGCGGATCACGAGGTCAGGAGATCGAGACCATCTGGTGAATACGGTGAAACCCCATCTCTACCAAAAACACAAAAAATTAGCCGGGCGAGGTGGTGGGTGCCTGTAGTCCCAGCTACTCG
>NW_016820616.1:0-815 GCF_001698545.2 Rhinopithecus bieti | reverse complement strand
GTACTTTGAAAGACATGATGAACTACCACATATTTAAATAGTATATGCAGGAAGAATGAATTTAGTTTTAGCTTTGTTGGATTTGAATTAGAACTTGCATTATTTACTTATTATACCAGATGGCATTGCTGCTTAATGCAATTGTTTCGTGTCCCTAGAAAAATTATACTATTTAAAGCAATTGCTTTTTACACAAAGGCTACATTTGTCTATCAGTTAATAAGTCCTCTGTATTTACTGATACCTATCCTGTGTCCAACATAGTGCAAGCAGTATTATTTTATCATACTTCTACTTTAGATTTTTTAAAACATTCAATTAAAATTTTACTTCACTTAATTTTTAATACTGTCTTTAATAGACTACTCTTTCCCTGTAAATTTTTATGCCACAAATTTTCATTATTTTATTTTACTTGAACTGGGTAACTCACTTGATTTTCTGGTAACCAGATAGGAACATTGTTGTCTTCCAGGATTGGTTTTAACCATAGTCACATATTATGCCTATATGATAATATAATAATAGTCTTCTAGCAAATCACCCCTTAGAGATAGTTTGAAGACCTACATGATCTCTAACTTTTGTGCATTTTAATCTACTAATAAAATGAAATTGGAAGAAAAGAACAAATAAAAGGAGTTTGCAAGGAATCAGTGTATTTTTTTCTATTTCAGAATTTGTTGAAAATACAGCATTTTAGTGTTTAATCTGTGTGCTTCACAGTGTATGTAGATTAGTCAATATAGGCATATGTACACCTTAGAATTCATTTCTGAGAATTCATTTGTGCCTCATCTCATTTTTTCTTTCCA
>NW_016820615.1:0-1023 GCF_001698545.2 Rhinopithecus bieti | reverse complement strand
GGAATAGAATGGAATGGAGTATGGAATGTAATGGAATGGAATCGAATATGGAATGGAATGGAATATGGAACAGAATGGAATATGGAATAGAATGGAATGGAATATGGATTGGCATTGAAAGGAACATGGAATGGAATGGAATATGGAATGGAATGGATTCGAATGGAATTTTGTATGGAATTGAATGGAATATGGAATGGAATAGAATGGATTATGGAATGGAATGGAATATGGAATGTAATGATATGAAATGGAATGAAATGGAATGGAATGGAATATGGAACGGAATAGAATGTAATGGAATGGAATGGAATATGGAATATGGAATTGAATGGAATGGAATATGGAACTAAATGGAATATGGAATGAAATGGAGTGGAATGAAACGTAATATGGAGTGGAATAGAATGGAATGGAATGGAGTGGAATATGGAATGGAATGGAATGGAATGGAATATGGAATGGAATGGAATGGAATGGAATATGGAATGGAATGGAATGTGGAATGGAATGGAACGGAACAGATCAGAATGGAACAGAATATGAAATGGAATTGAATGGAACAGAATGGAATGGTATATCGAATGCAATGGAATATGGAATGGAATGGAATGAAATATGAATGCAATGAAATATGGAATGGAATGGAATGGAACAGAAAGGAATGGAATGGAACATGGAATGAAATAGAAAGGAGTATGGAATGAAATGGAATATGGAATGGAGTGGAATGGAATGGAATATGGAATGGAATGGAAATTGGAATGGAATAGAATATGGAAGGGAATGGAATGGAATTGAATGGAATGGCATATGGAATGGAATGGAATATTTAATAGAGCGGAATGCAATATGGAAGTATAATGGAATGGAATGGAATGGAATGGAATGGAATGGAATGGAACAAAATGAATGGAATGGAATGGAATGGAATATGGAATGTAATGCAATATGGAACGAAATGGAATGGAACTGAAAGGAATGGATTGGAATGGAATGGAACATGGAATGGAATGGAAATTG
>NW_016820614.1:0-1813 GCF_001698545.2 Rhinopithecus bieti | reverse complement strand
TTTACTTCATCCCAGCGTTGAGGGGACACCTAAAAAAAGACATCAGTTGGGTTGACACGTGGCTTCAGCTTTCTTCCCATTACTGTCATTTTGGAGGTGAGGTGCTCCTCAGGGATTTGAAGTGTTGTGTGGTCCCCTCACCATGTCAGCCTCACAGCACCCTTTATCCCAGTAGCAGAGATGGAAAATGCTAACTTGGCCGTACTTTTCGCCAGAATCTAACACTGGTGTGAAACAGAAGGAAGGCCTTGCAAGGCAGGTATGGAAGGTCATATGGCAGGAGGTTTCATCCACCATCCACTGTAACTGAGCAATTGTCATCCATTTCTGAGAGAGCAGGGGATTTAAGAAAAAGTGTTTTTCCTATTTATATTTGTGTGAGAGCTCTGGTTTGCAGGCAATAGACAATGCCACACATAGCTTTGGAGAGAAATCAGAAGCTTCTGTGCTGGTTTGGGGTCACCCAGAGGTCAGCCAGAATGTAACCCCTTCCCTACCCCTTGGCATGAAATTTCGTCAAAACTGTTCTGAGAATATTTTGAGGACTTATTCCGTAGACATCTGCACCAGATCTTAAGCCACTTTCAGCCAATTTCAGTGGAGTGCCACAGACTAGGATCCGGTTAGAACTAGACATTGTCAAGCAGGAAGTTAGACAGGCTTGTAAGGTCCCCCCACCGCCACCCCACCCCCTGCCATTTCAGTGTAAGAGCCTCTGGGACTAAATCTGGCCTTTGCAGTGGGATAGCCAAGACTTTTATTTTCTGACCCAGGGAGCAACAAACCTTATTTCCTAAGGTTCCCCAATAGTCTCCACCAATATCATAGTGGTCAACATTTATTACACAAAATATAAGGCATGATTTGTTTCCTGAGTGGCTCAGTATCCACAGATGATGAAAGGAGCAATCAGCTAAAATTAAAGCAGAGAAGCACACCCTTTGAGTATGGTAGAATATCTTAACGTTTATCCTTGGGCTTCCCCACTACCCTTACAGGAGATCAAGTCAGGATTCCATATGTTCTTCGTCCCAGTGTGAATCCAGCAAAGGTCCACAGAGCAGTAAGGTAAGCAAGACACAGAGAGAGTCTTCCTGTCACACTCAATGTTGGCTCAAAAATAGTGCTGTTGAGCATTTGAGCCCCTCCTTTGATAGAAGGTAACAGTGGAAGAATTCTATGTGTGCATGCATATATGTAAAAACGCATTGTTTTGCAAAAAAAATGCAATATCTAAGTTGTATATATTTTTCAATTTTTATATATTTTTTCAAAGCTTTATATCTGTGAATAATCAATATACAACCACAAATAAAATAAATTATGCATGTCATTTTGATACTTACAAAGTAATGAAGTAATTTTAGACTATCTCTTTTGCTAAAAAGTAAGTGCTCTTTTGCTAAAAAGTACATATGTCACAGAGAGAAGAGACAGCAGGTAATATAATTACATTACAACATGTACTGTAATGCAGTGGTTTTCAAACTGTGTTCTCAGTTTCAATTTTATATATTTTTATGCTTTACATTTCTAGTTAGAATTGTGTTTGAAGGAAAGTTGTCACTGCAAAAATCGTTTTTAAATCACCAGCATACTGGAAAGAATAAACTTATATGGAAGCAAAAGCCAGACAGATTGTACTTGAACCCAAGTCCTTCTTTTACTATCTGATTAGCTTTAGAGCTGTCACTTAATCTGGGTTTCTGTTTCTGTTTCAGTAAAAAGGGAATAATAAAGATGAATTTGCATGGTTGTGAATACAATTAGAGATCATGTCAACCAAGAACCGAGCACACATTAGGCATTTTTT
>NW_016820613.1:0-1336 GCF_001698545.2 Rhinopithecus bieti | reverse complement strand
CAATGAGACTATAGGACCAAAGGAAATATCGACCTATAAAATGAGAAAGAAGCTTTCTGCAAAACTTCTTTGTGATCTGTGAATTCATTTCACAGAGTTCCACCTTTCTGCTCATGAAGCCTTTCGCTAAGACTGTTCCTGTGGAATTGGCAAAGTGATATTTGGGAGCGCATTGAGGCCTATGGTGGAAAAGGAAATATCCTCAGATAATAACTAGAAAGAAGCTTTCTGAGAAATTGCTTTCTGCTGTGTGAATTCATCACGCAGAGTTTCACCTTTCCCTTCTAGTAGCAGTTTGCTAACACTGTTTTCGTGGATTCTGCAAAGTTATATTTGGGAGCTCATTTAGGGCTACGGTGAAAAAGGAAATATCCTGAGATCAAAACTGGAAAGAAGCGCTCAGAGAAACTGCATTGAGATGTGTAATGCAGCTCACACAGTTACAATTTTCTCTTCGGGGATCAGTTTGCTAACACAGTTTTCTTGAAATCTGCAGTGGGATACGTCTTAGCGCAATGAAGCTTATGGTGACAAAGGAAATATCTTCAGATAAAAACTAGAAAGAAGCTTTCTCAGAAACTTCTCTGTGATATGTGAATACATCTCATAGAGTAACACTTAAGTTTCATGGAGTAGTCGAATAAGACTGTCTTTGAGGAACCTGAGAAGGGCTACATTGGATCGTATTGAGGCCTACGCTGATAGAGGAAATATCCTCATAAAACCTTGATAGAAGCTTTGTGAGAAAGTTCTTTGTGATATGTGAAGTAATCTCACAGAGTTACAACCTAGTCTTCATGAAACAGTTTGCTAACACTGTTGTCGTTGAATCTGCAAAGTGATATTTGGGAGGGCATTGAGGCCTATGGTGAAAAAGGAAATATCCTGAGATTAAAACTGGAAAGAAGCGTTCTGAGAAGCTGAATTGTGACATGTGAATGCAACTCACAGAGTTACACTTCCCATTCCATGGATCCGTTTGCTAACAGTGTTTTCTAGAAATCTACATTGGGATATTTCTTAGCGCAGTGAAGCTTACGGCGACAAAGGAAATATCCTCCAATAAAAATTAGAAAGAAGCTTTCTGAGAAACATTTTTGTGATATGTGAGTTCATCTCACAGAGTTACAACCTAGTCCCATGAAGCCTTTCGCTAAGACTGTTGCTGTGGAATTGGCAAAGTGATATTTGGGAGCGCATTGAGGCCTATGGTGGAAAAGGAAATATCCTCAGATAATAGCTAGAAGAAGCTTTCTGAGAAATTGCTTTCTGCTGTGTGATTTCATCACGCAGAGTTTCACCTTTCCCTTCTAGTAGCAGTTTGCTAACATTGTTT
>NW_016820612.1:0-2467 GCF_001698545.2 Rhinopithecus bieti | reverse complement strand
TGCGCGTGTGCATGTGTGCATGTGTGCATGTGTGCGTGTGCACGTGTGCGTGTGCATGTGTGCATGTGTGCGTGTGCGTGTGTGCGTGTGTGCGTGTGTGCATGTGTGCGTGTGTGTGTGTGCGTGTGTGTGTGTGCGTGTGCATGTGTGCGTGTGTGCATGTGTGCGTGTGTGTGTGCATGTGTGCGTGTGTGCATGTGTGCATGTGTGCGTGTGCATGTGTGCGTGTGCGTGTGCATGTGTGCGTGTGTGCGTGTGCATGTGTGCGTGTGCATGTGTGCGTGTGCGTGTGCATGTGTGCGTGTGTGCATGTGTGCGTGTGTGTGTGCATGTGTGCGTGTGTGCATGTGTGCATGTGTGCGTGTGCATGTGTGCGTGTGCGTGTGCATGTGTGCGTGTGCATGTGTGCGTGTGCGTGTGTGCATGTGTGCGTGTGTGCATGTGTGCATGTGTGCGTGTGCATGTGTGCATGTGTGCATGTTTGTATTTGAAAGGCCTTCATGTTTTCCGGTTTTTTTGGTTTTTCTCTCCTAAGACATTGTCTTCTTTTTGAGCATAAGTTTTGTTTTCTTTTCTTCTCATTTGACTGAATTTTGTTTTCACCTATTTTTTTTTAACTAAAATAGTTATTGCAACAGAGGCTACTCTTAGGTTTTTAAGGAAGAGTATAGTTTAATTTTTTTTTTTTTTTGAGACTGAGTCTCACTTTGTCGCCTAGGCTGGAGTGCAGTGACACAACTCACTGCAAGTTCCACCTCCCAGGTTCAAGTGATTCTCCTGCCTCAGCCTCCAGGGTAGCTGGGACTACAGGCATGTGCCACCACACCCAGCTAATTTTTCGGGGTTTTTTTTTTTTTAGGCGGAGTCTTGGTCTGTCTCCCAGGCTGGAGTGCAGTGGCAGGATCTGGGCTCAGCCTCAGCCTCCCGAGTAGCTGGGACTGCAGGCGCCTGCCACTATGCCTGGCTGATTTTTTGTATTTTTAGTAGAGACGGGGTTTTACCGTGTTAGCCAGGATGGTCTTGATCTCCTGACCTTGTGATCCGCCCGCCTCGCCCTCCCAAAGTGCTGGAATTACAGGCGTGAGCCACTGTGCCCAGCCCAAAAACTTTTATATAATCAAATTGTCATATTATTAAGTTTTGGTTTGCTTATGAAAAAAAAGGAGATAATTTTTTTTTTAAATTAAGGTTATTACATCCATGTATCTTCCTGTATGTACTTTTTTTTTTTTTTTTTTTTTTTTTTTGAGACGGAGTCTTGCTCCGTCACCCGGGCTAGAGTGCAGTGGCCGGATCTCAGCTCACCACAAGCTCTGCCTCCCGGGTTTATGCCATTCTCCTGCCTTAGCCTCCCAAGTAGCTGGGACTACAGGCGCCTGCCACCTCGCCTGGCTAGTTTTTTGTATTTTTTAGTGGAGACAGGGTTTCACCATGTTAGCCAGGATGGTCTCGATCTCCTGACCTCGTGATCCGCCCGTCTCGGCCTCCCAAAGTGCTGGGATTACAGGCTTGAGCCACCGCGCCCGGCCGGGAAACTCCTGTATTTCTGATATACCTTAGTGTACATTATCAGTAATAGTCATAATTGTTGTTAAAATTATTGTGTGTCACAGAGGTAACACATTTCCTTGTCAATTGTGTTTTTTAACTATGGCTGCCTTAAAACTTTTTTTTTATCCACAGACAATTCTCTTGTTTTATCTTGTTTTAAACCCTCTTTAAAAGGTGGTTTATAATCAGTTATAGGACTAACAGGTGCACTTAAATGCAGGTTTTTCTGATAACTTTGGAAATTGTGACATTGGAATACAGGAATAAACTTTCAGAACTCTCTTGGAGAGCTGGAATGTTCATGACTATCAAACAGAACAGGAGTTAACTGAAGTAACTGAACCAATAGAAAACTAAAGTAATCTTTTTGACCTTTTTGCTTAAAACATTGCTAATACTTTGTTTTGTTTTTTAGAGTTACGAAAAGCTATTTACAGCTTTTAACAATTGAGTAAAGTATACTGTTAATAAAATTTGGAGCATATTTGCTTCTATCTGGTTTCTCCAGAATTTGGAAACTATTTGTGAGTATTCTTAATTTATGGCAATACAGTTATTTGCATAAGTGTCGTAAGAATCTGTTTTCTTTTGCAATAGGATACAATTGGAGAAATTGGTTATTTTACCAAGGCTTTGACTGGAATGGTGTGCTTTCCTTTAAGGAATGAAACTTGACTTGTGGAGCCAATAAAACCTTTGGAAAAACTGGCCTCATATTTTGTGAACATAGTCCCTGTACAGGGTTTCTGACCTGTATAAGTAAAGAACTCACTTTCTGACAGGCACAGAAGCCCCAGGTTTATGTTGGAACCTCAAGAGGAGAGGAAATTCACCCAACTCATAGATATTTGATGGCACAAATCTATGGCTGGGCTTGGCTTTTAAAAAGTGTTTTCTGCTATTCCTTCTATGGAAG
>NW_016820611.1:0-1021 GCF_001698545.2 Rhinopithecus bieti | reverse complement strand
AAAATATCCCTTCTCAGATTCCCCAAAAACAGTGCTACTAAACTGCTCCATGGAAAGAATGGTGTAACTCTGTGAGGTGAATTCACAAACCACAAAGCAGTTTCACAGATTCTTTCTAGTTTTGTCTGAGGATATTTCTTTTCACCATTTCCCTCAGTGTGCTTTCAAATATCCCTTTGCAGATTCCACGAATATAGTGTTAGCAAAATGCTCCATGTAAAGAAAGGTGTAAATCTGTGAGATGAATTCACACTTCATAAAGCAATTTATCAGAAAGCATCTTTTCGGTTTTTGTCTGAGGATATTTTCTTTGCCACCATTGGCTTCAATGTGCTCCCAAATATCCCTACTCAGACACCACAAAAACAGTGATGCCAATGTCCTCCCTCAACAGAAACGTTTAGCTCCTTGAGATGAATGCACACATCACAAAGGAGTTTCTCCAGAAGTTTCTCTCCAGTTTTTACCTGGAGAATTTTCTTATTTTGCTTTAGGCCTGTACGTGTTCCCAAATATCCCTCTGCAGATTCCATAAAAACAGTGCTACCAAACTGCTCATAGAAAACAAAGATGTAACTCTGTGTGATAAATTAACTCATTACAAAGAAATTTCTCAGAAAGCTTCTTTCTAGTTTTCATCTCAGGATATTTCCTTTTACACCATCGGCTTTCATGTGCTCCCAAACATCTCTTCTCAGACACCACAAAAAGATTGATGCCAAACTGCTCTCCCAACAGAAAGTTGTACTCTATGAGATGAATGCACACATCACAAAAGAGTTATCAGAAGCTTTCTCTCCAGTTTTTACCTGAAGATATTACCTGCTTCAATCTTGGCCTGTGTCTGCTCCTGAATATCCCTTTCCATATTCCACAAAAACAGTGTTCCCAAACTGCTCAATGAAAAGCAAGATTTAACTCTGTGATATGAATTCACCCATCACAAAACAGTCTCTCAGGAAGATTCTTTCTAGTTTTATCTGAGGGTATTTACTTTTCACCATAGGCTTCTCTGTTCTCC
>NW_016820610.1:0-3335 GCF_001698545.2 Rhinopithecus bieti | reverse complement strand
TTCTTCTCCAAGAGTAATAATTCTAGTTCCTCTAATCTCTTGGCTAACATTTTAAAACCACCCAGGAGCAGCAGAACAAAGTGCTCACTGAGCTCAGAAGAGGCCATTGCAGACAGAGCAGGAAGGCCATCCCCCTGCTTGGTCCAGGTGATGTTGCTCGTTCCCAATCTAGGGTCACGGCTTTCAAGGCACCACGGTCATCAGGTTCAATCAACATGTGACTTTGAGACCATTTTCTGCTCTGTTTGCCTAAGGCCTCCCCACCTTATATTTTATTTTTTGTTTTCTGTTTTTGTTTTTGCTTTTTGAGACTGAGTTTAGCTCTTGTCGCCCAGGCTGGAGTGCAATGGTGCGGTCTCAGCTCACTACAGCCTCCGCCTCCCAGGCTCAAGCAATTCTCCTGCCACAGCCTCCCAAGTAGCTGGGATTACAGGCATGCACCACCACACCCGGTCAATTTTTGTATTTTTAGTAGAGACAGGGTTTCACCATGTTGGCCAGGCTGGTCCCAAACTCCTGACCTCAGGTGATTCCACCTGCCTCCGCCTCCCAAAGTGCTGGGATTATAGGCATGAGCCACCATGCCTGGCCCCTGCCTTATATTTTAAACAGTCTACTTTTTCTCTCCAACATACAAGCCTAAGTCTCATCAGGCTAGTTCTCAGTCACATTTTAAGGCGAAACAAACTTGACTTTCAGCTGAATTTTCCAAGGTGCTCTTCCTTGTCTCCCAAACTGATGTCCTGGGCAGACCTGCTCTCCTTTCCATCAGCCTCGTTACTGATTTAAACTGAATTAGACCCCAGGCAAGAAACGGGTCCTGCCTGTGCTGGAAAGTACAGCTCTTTCACCCTGGGTGTGTGAGATGGGAGAGGAACCAGAACAGAGACCTTCAGTACCATTCTCAGATGTCAGGAATATCCATCCTCTGCTAGAGGCAAATGACAAAAGAAATTCCCACATGGGGGGAAATGTGGGGAAAAGTAATGAAGGAGAATTTACTCTGCAAAAAAAAAAATTAAATGTATCATAAAATTACAACAATTGAAATAGTAAAGCACGCACAGGACAGATAAAGCAGTCTAGACAGTCTAGAAATAGACCCAAAGAAATGTACCAGGTGGCGTGGATGGTCAGTATTTCCAAAGGTGATAGGGAACTGACTTACAGCTGGGGAGAAAAATTACCATGTAAATTTAGCCTTATATCAGACATCAGAATAAATTCCAAATGAACCTAAGTGGTTTTTTGGAGGGGTTTTTGTGTTTTGCTGTTTTTTTTTTTTTTTTTCCAGAAAAGTGATCTCACTGTGTCGCCCAGGCTGGAGTGCACTGCCATGATTATAGTTCCCTGCAGCCTTGAACTCCTGGACTCAAGCAGTCCTCTCTCCTCAGCCTCCCAGAGTGCTGAACTTACAGGAATGAGCCACTGTCCCCAGCCTGAACCTAAATTTTAAGCTCAAAAAAGCAGGTCAGGTGCAGTGACTCCCACCTATAATCCTAGCTTTTTGGGAGGCCTAGGCAGAAATGATTGCTTGGGCCCAGGAGTTTGAGACCAGTCTGGGCAACATAGTAAGACTTCATCTTTACAAAAAGTAAAAAATTAGCAGGGTGTGATGGTATGCACCTGTAGTCTTGGCTACTTGGGAGGCTGAGGCAGGAGGACCGCTTGAGCCCAGGAGTTTGAGGATGCAGTAAGCTATGATTGATTGTGCCACAACACTCCAGCCTGGGTGATAGAGTGAAACCACTATGTCTAAAAAAAATTTTTTTAATAAAAATAAAGAGAACAAATAAAATAAATGCAAAAGAAAACTAGTAAGAAGGATAAGAAAATATTAGAGAATAAGAATTAATCTGATTTCAGAGTGAGAAAGGCTTTTCTTGTCATGACCAGAGGCAGAAACTATAAAGGCATCAATAGAATTTATTACATAAAAATTTTAAATGTTTAAATGTCAAAAAATATTGAAAAGGCCTGGCACAGTGGCTCATGCCTGTAATCCTGGCACTTTGGGAGGCCAAGGTAGGTGGATCATCTGAGGTCAGGAGTTTGAGACCAGCCTGGCCAACATGGTGAAACCCCATCTCTACTAAAAGTACAAAAACTAGCCAGGCGTGGTGGCACATGCCTGTAGTCCCAGCTACTTGGGAGGCTGAGGCAGAAAAATAGCTTGAACCCAGGAGGCAGAGGTTGCAGTGTGCCGAGATCGGCCACTGCATTCCAGCCAGGGCAACATAATGAAACTCAGTCTCAAAAAAAAAAAAAAAATTGAAAAGAAAATAAAAGAGGAAATAGCCTTGGAGTAGGAATTTATAATATTTATCAAAAGATTAATATCACTAATGAAGGTAAACTATTAAATCAACGAAAGAAAAAGAGTAGTGTAAGTACAAATGTGTTAAAATTTCTCCATGTAAAACCCATCAAAATGAACAAAAAGAACCAAAAATGGAAGAAAATTTTATCTGCATCAAAACTCAGCAATGTATCCAACTTTGTACTACAAACTTCAAGTAAACACAAACAATTGAATTAAAATACAACTCCACTGCCCAAAAACCCAGTACAATGCTACTTTTCTGAATTTTCTATAATAAAAAGTAGGTAGAAAAATAAACACACCATGATGGTTCTTTTCTAATCCTCAGGCACCTCTCCAGATATATCATCCCATCCAAAGCATGGTAAATTAAAATTGGAGGCAACAGAAAAAACAGTAGCTTCCACCACAAGTCATCAGCTAGATAGATCTTCTCTATCAATAAAGTTATGAGACTTGACCTCCCAAGGAGAAGAAACCAATTTCTTTTCATCTGTACATCCTCAGTAGGCAGCACAGGTCTTTGTACATAACCAATCGAAAAATATTTGCTAGTGGCTTCTCAAGACATCTCTTTTTTTGTTGTTTTGTTTGTTTGTTTGTTTGTTTTTTTGAGACGGAGTCTCACTCTGTCGCCCAGGCTGGAGTGCAGTGGCCGGATCTCAGCTCACTGCAAGCTCCGCCTCCCGGGTTTACGCCATTCTCCTGCCTCAGCCTCCCGAGTAGCTGGGACTACAGGCGCCCGCCA
Source organism: Rhinopithecus bieti (assembly GCF_001698545.2). Lineage (NCBI taxonomy): Eukaryota > Metazoa > Chordata > Mammalia > Primates > Cercopithecidae > Rhinopithecus > Rhinopithecus bieti. The sequence goes on along the minus strand of NW_016820610.1, from coordinate 264 downwards.
TCTCGCCCGGCTAGTTTTTTGTATTTTTTAGTAGAGACGGGGTTTCACCGTGTTCGCCAGGATGGTCTCGATCTCCTGACCTCGCGATCCGCCCGTCTCGGCCTCCCAAAGTGCTGGGATTACAGGCTTGAGCCACCGCGCCCGGCCTGACATCTCTTTTTTCTTTCTTTCTTTTCTTTTTTTCTTTTCTTTTTTTTTTTTTTTTTGAGACAGAGTCTTGCTCTGTTGTCCAGGCTGGATTGCAGTGGCACAATCTCGGCTCAC
>NW_016820609.1:0-1016 GCF_001698545.2 Rhinopithecus bieti | reverse complement strand
AATGTTATGTTTGGCTAAATTTTATGTATCTGTTTCAGGACATGATCAAGGATTTTAATTTTCCCTAAAACAAAATTAGATATTTTGCTTTCATTTTAGTTGTAGAAATTAATGGTTTAAGATTGTCCAGAACAAAAACAATGGAGGTATGTCTTTCTCCTAAAACATACTGAATTACTACTCAAAATATTTAATGTGTAATTTCTGATGGTAAAATTATAGGCTTGTTCCCTAGAAGAAAAGAAGGTAATCATGCTGTATTTTAAATTGTTTGTTGTATCTATAATATTAATTTATGTAGTTAAAATTTAAATATGGATCAATGTAAATTTGTTTGCATTTCTAATTTTAGTCCAGGTTTTGTATTTTGTAGTTTATTCTGAAGGATTTCTCTAAAGGTTTTGGCATGTAGTAAGTGATACATTTTGTTTGTGTCTTCTCTGCGGCAGTTGTTACAGAACGATAAAAGCTGTCACTTTGCCAGACTCAAATAAAATTCACTTTTAGCATCTTCTGTTGTTTAAACCTTTGAATCAACATAGAGTTTTTGCTGTAGTCACCAGGTTAAGATTATCTGAAAATTTAAAAATAGATATTTTCACTATAGCACTTATAATTAAAATCTTCGTTTGCTTAAAAGCAGGGAGTCTTTTAAAGTAATAAATTAGCATTTCTAGACCTAAGGTCACTAGTAGTGCCACTTCTTTCTGCAGCATCTCCAAGAAAGAGAAGGGTGATGCTATAACTCAGTTGCTATAGAAGTAATATTTTCTGTTTAATCACAGTTAAGTGTCATGACCTTTTGACCTTACATTAAACTTGCAGAAATGTGGTCAAATTTCAGGCAACTAATTCTAAACCTGTGAAGTCAAGGTGAAGTTAGGATTCAAGCTCTCCACAGATACAGAGGTTTTGTTGAAAAACATTTTTTTTTGTTTGCTATTAAACAATGTTGTAAACGACTTCAAGTCTCAGACAACACTTTATTTTATATCAAAAACTTTCCACTTGAAACA
>NW_016820608.1:0-760 GCF_001698545.2 Rhinopithecus bieti | reverse complement strand
ATAATTTTAAATGTTTATCATGAAGAATCAGCAATGCTAATTTTCTTTTACATTTTAAGAAATGGGCTTTTAGATGCAGGGTCATTTGAAGGCAGACAGTTTCTCTATTCAGGGAACATTCATACTTGCTCTTGGACTTCTAACGTGATATCATCATTTCCTCATATTACCCCCATTGCCATAATGTTCTTTTGCCCACACCTTGCCAACTCTACACATTCAACTATAACAAGATACACAAAAGGATCATATGCTTGAAATATTCCTTCAACCTGTCTAGCACCATCAAACTGCAATGACAGATTCTGGTCCAAAATTAATCAATCCAAAAGATTCTTGTCTTTTAAATTCAAGTAGAAGAGAGAGGTAAGATTTTCTTATGATTTTTCTAGTGAACCTAGCCCTACTTTGATGAAGGGTGTTCTAGTTATCTATTGCTGTATTCAAATTATTTTAAAACTCAGTGACTTAAAAAGTAACCATTTCAAGATATCTCTACTGTGTGTGTAAACATTTTAAGATGGATCTATAATTCATTCCTTTTTCCTTTTCACCCTAACTACAGTGGCCACAGATGCTCTACTGTGTGCATCTAGAATCTAGGTAGAGGTTGGCTGCTTTTTTCTTGTGTTCCAAGGAACATCAAGCAAGGTAACTCAGTGGCACTCAGCTTGCATTCAGTGGTACTCAGCTTGCATTCAGTGGTACTCAGCTTGCATTCAGTGGTACTCAGCTTGCATTCAGTGGTACTCAGCTTGCA
>NW_016820607.1:0-1332 GCF_001698545.2 Rhinopithecus bieti | reverse complement strand
CTGGACTAAACTATTTGCTGGTTTAATCCTTATAGCAATTTCAAACAGAGAGTTTATTTTATTTCCATCTTATAAATAAAAAAGGTAGTTTTAAAAAAGCATTATTCAGGTCATCTATGTTTCCTGAATTTTATCTTAATTTTCTATCAACTGCTGAGAGAAGATGCTAAAATCTTCAACACTGTACAAAAATCTATAGTTGTAGAATTGTACATATCTTCCCTTAGTTCTATCAATTTTTGTTTCATGTATTTTAAAGCTCTGTTATAGGCACATGCACATACAAGACTGTTATGTTTTCCCGATGACATTTGAATCATTGTGAAATATTCCTCTTAATCTTTGGTAATACTTCTGTCTTGAATGATCTGGCTTTTTCTGGCATGGTATTGTATATACTTTTGCATCTATTTACTTTCAATCTATCTGTGTAATTATATTCAAGGTGGGTCCCATTCACAGCATTTCTTTAAATCTTACTTTTGTTTTTAAGCCATTACAATAAGCTCTACTTTTTCTTTTTTTTTTTTTTTTTTAGCTAATTGGAATTTTTGGCCAATTAATATTTAATATAATTATTATGATGATTATATTTGGATACACCATTTTATTTGTTTTCTTTTTTGCCCCTCTGATTTTGTTCTTCTGTTCTTTCTTTCTTGTCTTTTATTGTTTTTTTAACAAAAGAAGCTCTTTTAAAAAAAAAAATTTAGATTTACATAAAAGTTGCAAAAATAGTACAGAGAGTTCCTGTATACCTCTTACCCAGTTTCTGCTGAAGTTAACATCTTACCTTATCATGGTATATTCGTCACAACTAAGAAACCAACATTAGTACAGTACTATTAATTGTCAGACTTTATTCGTTTCCTTGTTTCTTCATAAATAACCTTTTTTTCCTGTTCCAGGAGCCAATCTAGGGTACCATATTGCATTTAGTGCCTTTAAAAATTATTATTTGGACATGTTTTAGAATTCTAGTTTAACTTACGTTAATGTTTTTTCTATATATTATTGTATTTTTTTACCCAGTGCCCGCTGTAAGAATCACGATATACATTCTTAACTTTTTGTAATCTAATTTGAGTTTACATTGTCCCACTTTGCATAAAATATACTAACCTTGCAATCATGTAGGTCCTCTTATACCTGCCCCCAGCATTTCCTTTGTGTTATGATTGCCACATGACATTTGTATACATTACACATCCTACAATGCAAGGTCATAGTTTTTGCCTTGAATAGTGATATATATTGGAAAGGAATTAGACTGGAAAAGCAGTCTTTTCTGTTTGCTAGTTTTGATGTTCTTTTGTCTTTCTAAAGATCCAT
>NW_016820606.1:6598-9028 GCF_001698545.2 Rhinopithecus bieti | reverse complement strand
GGCTCTTACTCTGTCACCCAGGCTGGAGTGCAGTGGTGTGATCTCAGCTCACTGCAACCTCCACCTCCTGGGCGCAAGTGATTCTCCCACTTCAGCCTCCTAAGTATTACAGGCATGTGCCACCATGCCCAGCTGGTGGATGCCTTTAAAGAGAGTGGCTTGAGGTAACAAGACCCTTCTTAGGTTAAAATTCATTCCCACTTTATAGAGAAAGAACAATCACCTGAGGCTGAGAGAGGTTACACTGCTTGACCAAGTAACTTGACTAAGTTGCTTGTCTCTAAATTAATTAATTAAGTAAATAAAAACAGGTGCCCAGTGATGCGTGGGGAGCTGGAGACAGAAGACAGATAATACCACTCTCCAGGTGGCCCTCACAGCTAACGGGGAAATTTTTTTTTTTTTTCAAGATAATGTCTCTGTTTTGTTTTTGGTTTGGGTTTCGTTTTTTTTGCGTTTTGTTTTGTTTTTTGGTTTGTTTGTTTTTGTTTTTTGAGACTGAGTCTTGCTCTGTTGCCAAGGCTGGAGTGCAGTGGTGCGATCTTGGCTCACTGTAGCCTTCGCCTCCCAGGCTGAAGCAATTCTCCTGCCTCAGCCTCCCCAGTAGCTGGGATTACAGGCATGTACCACCATGCCCGGCTAATTTTTGTGTTTTTAGTAGAGATGGGGTTTCACCATGTTGGCCAGGCTGGTCTCAAACTCCTGACCTCAAGCGATCCGCCCACCTCGGCCTCCCGAAGTGCTGGGATTACAGGCATGAACCACTGTGCCTGGCGGAGAGAATGTTTCAGTTGCTCAGGCTGGAGTGCTGTGGTGTGATCATGGCTCTCCGCAATCTTGACCTCTGGATTCAAGCGATCACCCTGCCTCAGCCCCACAAGTATCTGGGATTACAGGCACATGCCATCATGCCCAGCTAATTTTGTAACTTTTTGTAGAAACAGGGTTTCCCTATGTTGCCCAGGCTGGTCTTGAACTCCTGGGCTCAAGGGATCCTCCCACCTTGGCCTCCCAAAGTGCTGGGATTACAGGCCTGAGCCACCTCACTCAGACTTAGGCTGCCATGCCTCCTGATCAGTGTCCTGGAGGAACATCTGCATCAGGCTGTGCGGATGTGAAGGGCATCCCACCTGTCTCCAGGGGGACCTACAGCTGAATGGTGACCTGAAGGATAACCTGGTGTTAGTCAGAGACCAGCAGGGCAGAACGCTAGAGAGAACTGCCAAGTGCAGAATATCTGGGGCAGAAGGTACGGGGGTGGATAGCGGAAGATGAGGTAGGCGGGGAGAAGCTATTCAGGGCCTCACATGCCAAGCCCAGAAGGGTGACCTTCATCCAGAGGCCATGAGGGAGCTGCTGAAAAGATTTATTTATTTTTATTTATTTATTTATTTTTGAGACAGAGTCCTGCTCTGTGGCCCAGGCTGGAGTACAGTGGCGTGATCTTGGCTCACTGCAACCTCCGCCTCCTGGGTTCAAGTAATTCTCCTGCCTCAGCCTCCCGAGTCGCTGGGATTACAGATGCATGCCACCACGCAGAGCTAATTTTTGTATTTTTAGTAGAGATGAGGTTTCACCATGTTGGCCAGGCTGGTCTCGAACTCCTGACCTCAGATGATCCGCCTGCCTCGGCCTCCCAAAGTACTGGGATTACAGGTGTGAGCCACTGCGCCCACCCTGAATAGATGTATTTAGCCATGGGAGGGTTATGGTCAAGTCTGCGTTTGAGCTCTGCCAAGCTCATCTGGAAGATGCCACAGAGGGTGAGGTGAGGGCAGGGAGATTCAACAGCCCAGGCATGGTAGGGCATGGTAGTGTGAACCTGCAGTCCCAGCTATTTGGGAGGCTGAGGCAAGAGGACTGCTTGAGCCTAGGAGTTCAAGGTAACAGTGGGCTATGATTGCACCATGGCACTCCAGCCTGGAAGACAGACTCTCCCTCTGAAAAAAATTTAAAAAGGGTTGGGCGCAGTGGCTCATACCTGTAATCCCAGTACGTTGGGAGGCCGAGGTGAGTGGATCACCTGAGGTCAGGAGTTCGAGACCAGCCTAGCCAACATGGTGAAACCCCGTCTCTACCAAAAATACAAAAATTAGCCAGGCATGGTGACAGGCGCCTGCAATCCCAGCTACTCGGGAGGCTGAGGCAGGAGAATCACTTGAATCCAGGAGGTGGAGGTTGCAGTGAGCCAAGATTGCGCCGCTGTACTGCAGCCTGGGTGACAGAGCAAGACTCAGTCTCAAAAAAATCAATAATTAATTAATTAAAAAGAAAAAAAAGACATGGGGCGCAGTGGCTCACACATGTAATCCCAGCACTTTGGGAGGCTGAGGCAGGCGGATCACAAAGTCAGGAGATCGAGACCATCCTGGTTAACACGGTGAAACCCCGTCTCTACTAAAAATACAAAATAAATAAATAAATAAATAA
>NW_016820606.1:0-4093 GCF_001698545.2 Rhinopithecus bieti | reverse complement strand
AGGTAAAGAGCTCGAGACCAGCCTGGTCAACATGGTGAAACCCTGTCTCTACTAAAAATACAAAAATTAGCCGGGCACGGTGGCACATGCCTGTAATTCCAGCTACAAGGGCAACTCTGTCTCAAAAAAAGAAAACCAAAACCAAAAAAGCAATAAACAGGGCCGGGCACAGTGGCTCACGCCTGTAATCCCAGCACTTTGGGAGGCCAAGGCGGGTGGATCACGAGTTCAGGGGATCGAGACCATCCTGGCTAACACGGTGAAACCCCGTCTCTACTAAAAATACAAAAAATTAGCCATGTGTCATGGCAGGCGCCTGTAGTCCCAGCTACTCATGAAGTTGAGGAGGCAGGAGAATTGCTTGAACCCAGGAGGCAGAGGGTTGCAGTGAGTCGAGATCGTGCCATTGCACTCCAGCCTGGGTGACAGAGCAACACTCCATCTAAAAAAAAAAAAAAAAAAAAAAAAACCACCCAAAAACCAGAAACAAACAAACAAAAAACCCAAAAACAAAAAAATTTGGGCCGGGCGTGGTGGCTCACGCCTGTAATCCCAGCACTTTGGGAGACTGAGGTGGGTGGATCACGAGATCAAGAGTTTGAGACCAGCCTAGCCAACATGGTGAAACCCCATCTCTACTTAAAATAAAAAAATTAGCTGGGCATGGTGGCATATGCCTGTAGTCCCAGCTACTCAGGAAGCTGAGGCAGGAGGATGACTTGAACCTGGGAAGTGGAGGTTGCAGTGAGCCGAGATCAGGCCACTGCACTCCAGCCTGGGCAACAGAGTGAGAGTCCATCTAAAAAAAAACACACACACACACACATTTTCCCTTTAGCATTGGTTCTAAAATTCAAAGATGAGCTGTCCTAAGGAAAGGGAACAAGGATTACCCTAGGACATGTTGAAGAATTTGGAAAATGTTTCATTTTCAAAATGTTGATTGATCGATTAGACAGGGTCTCATTCTGTTACCCAGGGTGGAGTGCAGTGGTGCGATCATGGCTCACTGCAGTTTCAAACTCCTGGGCTCCAGTGATCCCTCCCACTTCAACCTCCCAAGTAGCTGGGATTACAGGTGTGCACCATCATGCCCGGCTAACATTTTCATTTTTTTGTAGAGACAGGGATCTCGCTATGTTGCCCAGGCTGGTCTTGAACTCCTGAGCTAAAGCGATTCTCCTGCCTCAGCCTCCCAAAGTGCTGGGATTACAGGTGTGAGCCCATTGCACTTAGCTGGGAAGCATTTCAAAGTCAGCTGCATCTTGACTTTGACTATTCAGAATATTAAAAAATGAATAAGTGGCCAGGCGTGGTGGCTCAAGCCTGTAATTCCAGCACTTTGGGAGGTCAAGACGGGCAGATCACGAGGTCAGGAGATCAAGACCATCCTGGCTAACACGGTGAAACCCCGTCTCTGCTAAAAAAATACAAAAAAAATAGCCGGGCGAGGTGGCGGGCGCCTGTAGTCCCAGCTACTCGGGAGGCTGAGGCAGAAGAATGGCGTGAACCCGGGAGGCGGAGCTTGCAGTGAGCCGAGATCCGGCCACTGCACTCCAGCCTGGGCGACAGAGTGAGACTCCGTCTCAAAAAAAAAAAAAAGAATAAGTAATAAGAAATAAAGAACAAAGCTACCATGAAACAAAGATTGGACCCTTGGGTCTTTATAGGGATCACTTCTTTTGTGGGCAGGGATGGCGGTAGGGTCTCCCTCTGTCATCCAGGCTGGAGTGCAGTGGCATGATCACAACTCACTACAGCCTGGAACTCCTGGGCTCCTGGGCTCAAGTGATCTTCCTACCACAGCCTCCCAAAGTGCTGGGATTCCAGATATGAGCCACCAGCCTGGCCTTTTAAAAAAATTATTTGGGCTGGGCATAGTGGCTCACGCCTGTAATCCCAGCACTTTGGGAGGCCAAGGCAGGTGGATTATTTGAGGTCAGGAGTTGGAGACCAGCCTGGCCAACATGGTGAAACTCCATCTCCACTAAAAATACCAAAAAACTAGCTGGGCGTGGTGGTGCATGTCTGTAATTCCAGCTACTTGGGAGGCTGAGGCAGGAGAATCGCTTGAACCCACCAGGCGGAAGTTGCAGTGAGCCAAGATCAAGCCACTGTACTCCAGCCTGGATGACAGAGAGAGAGTCCATCTGAAAATAAATTAAATACATAAATAAATTGGAGAGAACACGAGTCACTTTGTCTGCTTCTCCACCTCCCTAGCGAAGCTCTCTATGGCATAAAGCTTGAAGGAATGTGGTCTACCTAAGCCCTGACTTTTTCCATTGAGTTTCCCCATCTCCTAGGAGATGCTTGTCACAGCCAGCAGCTCTGCCAGGTTACAAAGCTCGTGCCAGGAAGGGCAAATGCCAGCCTGACTGCCCGGCGGCTCTCCAGGGCTGACTCGGGGCTGCAGAGCAGAGGCTGGTATGAGTCTCTTGTGGCTGCTGAAACAAATGACCAGAAACAGAGCAGCTTAAAGCGACACAGACTTATGATTTTACAGCACTGGAGGTCAGATGTCCTAAAATTAAGGCATTGATGAGGCTGGTTCCTCCTGGAAGCTCCATTTTCAGCCTTTCCCAGCTTCTAGAGGTACCCACAGCTCTAACTTGGGGCCCCTTCCTCCACCTTCACAGCTAGCAGCATGGCCTCTTCCAGTCTTTCTGACGGTGACCCTCCTGCCTCCCCACATTTTTTTTTTTTTTTCTGAGACAGAGTCTTGCTCTATAGCCAAGGCTGGAGTGCAGTGGCTCCATCTCACAGCAACCTCTGCCCCCCAAGTTCAAGCAATTCTCCTGCCTCAGCCTCCCGAGTAGCTGGGATTGCAGGCATGCGCCATCACGCCCAGCTAATTTTGTATTTTTAGTAGAGACAGGGTTTCTCCATGTTGGACAGGCTGGTCTCGAACTCCCAACCTCAGGTGATCCACTCACCTCAGCCTCCCAAAGTGCTGGGATTACAGGCATGAGCCACAGAGACCAGCTTTTTTTTTTTTTTTTTTTTTTTTTTTTTTTTGAGACAGGGTATTGCTCTGTAGCCAAGGCTGAAGTGCGGTGGCTCAATCTCAGCTCACTGCAACCTCTGCCCCCCGCCTGAGTTTAAGCAATTCTCCTGCTTCAGCCCCTCAAGTAGAACTGGGACTACAGGCATGTGCCACCACGCCTGGCTAATTTTTGTATTTTTAGTAGAGTTGGGCTTTCACCTTGTTGGCCAGACTGTTCTCAAACTCCTGGGATCAAGGGATCTACCTGCCTTGGCCTCCCAAAGTGCTGGGATTATAGGCATGAGCCACTGCAACCAGCCCCTGCTAATGTTTTTTTTGATACTAGTCTTGCTCTGTCGCCAGGCTGGAGTGTAGCGGTACAATCTCGGCTCACCGCAACTTCCACTTCCCGAGTTCAAGCGATTCTCCTCCCTCAGCCTCCTGAGTAGCTGGGACTACAGGCACATGCCAATACACGCAGCTAATTTTTGTATTTTTACTAGACACGGGGTTTAACCATGTTGGCCAGGATGGTCTCAATCTCTTGACCTCATGATCCGCCCACCTCAGCCTCCCAGAATGTTGGGATTACAGGCGTGACCCACCGCGCCAGGCCCCAGCTAATTTTTAAAAATATTTTGTAGAGACTGTGCCCTGCTATGTTGTCCAGGCTGGTCTCAAACTCCTAGGTTCAAGCGATCCTCCCTCCTCGGCATCCCAAAGTGTTGGGATTACAGGTGTGAGCCACCGTATCTGGCCAAGGGGGCATTATTTTACCTACCACAGCATCCGTGGGGGCCAAACTCATAAGACAGGGGGTCCACAGGAAACTTCCTGAGGGAGGTGATGTGTGGGTTTAGTTCTGGAAGACTGCAGGGCTGGCGGGGGTTGTGCTATGTGGGAAGAGGATTCCAGGCTGAGAGAACAGAGTCCATAGAACAGCAGGCTCCTAAATACCTACCCCAGACGTGACCTGGAAGCTCTGTTTGGGGAAAGTGCAGTTGTCATCTGGGGTCGATTTTGCCCCCAGGGGACACGTGGCTGTACCTGGAGAGATATTTGGCTGTCACCACTCGCGTGGGGGCGGGGTGGTGGTGAGGGGGGCGG
>NW_016820605.1:26523-28444 GCF_001698545.2 Rhinopithecus bieti | reverse complement strand
AAAAAAATAAAAATAAAATAAAAAAAAAAGAAGTTCATTCTTGATGTTGATGGTATGCTGTCAAGATTTGGGGAATCTCATGGAGGCTAAGACATCTGTGCACTACTGGACCCTAGAGCCAGAAATAACAGATTCCTACTACCCCTGCTGTGTCTTTTGCATTCCTGGCTGAATGCATATCAATACTTTGGAACCACTGTTCAATGTCCTGCTGGTTTTGTAATGTTTGGGCTTTCTGAAGACTAGTAGAGACAGGTCTGGAAAAGGAAAGCTACTGATATAAAAAGGGGCAAAAACCTTACTGAGCCAACATCAGACAGGGATGATGTTTAACAGAGCTGATTGCTCCACTGTATTTGATGAGTAGACCATATTGAAAATGTTTGCTAACAATATATGGCTTAATGCAACAAAGTCAAGTCAGTTTGCTGGTAGATGGGTTTGCTTTTACAGTTCTTTGAGTATACTGACTCAATTTAAAAGTGTTGCAGTTACTTTATAACAGAAAACTGTAATTTTCCAGTTACCACTTTGCAGCTTGATTTATTCACCTCTTGAAAATTTTGTGACATTCCATAAAATTAATCTACATTTACTACATGAGCAACAATCGCTCACACATACTATGTTTTATTACCAAGGCTTATTTTCTGATAGTGGCCAATGTGGTTCTCTCTTAAGAGGAAGTGTTAGAATGTCTCCTCTTAAAAATAGCCAATCTATATTCCATTATTAATATTCTGAGAGATGATAAAATAGATATTATTAAAACTCAACAGTAACTACAGCTTTGGTTCAGGCCTTAGACATATGTTGTTCAATATGATAGTTGTTAGTCACATGTGGCTATTGAGCACTTGGTATGTGGCTAGTTCAAATTGAGATGTGCGGTGAGTATAAAATACACAGCAGATTTCAAAGACTTAGTATAAAAAAATAAAATATTTCACCAATATTTTAAATATTAATAACAGATTGAAGTGTTAATAATTGGGATATATTAAGTTAGATAAGTATATTTTCAAATGAAATTTACTTATTTATTTTATAGTGCAGTGGTGTGATCATGGCTCACTGCAACCTCTGCCTCCTGGGTTGAAGTAATTCTCCTGCCTCAGTCTCCCAAGTACCTGGGACTACAGGCACCCACCACCATGCCTGGCTAATTTGTGTAGTTTTGGCAGAGACGAGGTTTCACCATGTTGGCCAGGCTGGTCTCAAACTCCCAACTTCAAGTGATCCACCTGCCTCAGCCTCCCAAAATGCTGGGATTACAGGTGTGAGCCACCATGCTTGGCCTGAAATTTCCTTTTTTTTTTTTTAAACATTTTAAAATGTAACTACTAGAAAATTTGAATTAATAACCTTCCAAAAAAGAAATCTTCAGGTTCGGACGGTTTTACCAGTGAATTCTTTGAAACACTGAAGGAAGAAATAATACTGATTCTCCAGAATTTATTCCAAAAAATAGAAGAGCTAACACTTCTTAACACATGCTCTGAGGTCAACATTATGCTAATACGAAAATCAAATAAAGGCATTACAAGAAAAGAAAATTACAGATCAATATCTCTCATGAACACACACGCAAATATCCTTAATAAAATATTAAAAATGAAATTCAACAATGTATATGAAGAATTATTTACCACAGTCAAGTGGGATTTAGAAAGGTATGCAAGACTGGTTGAACATTCAAAAAAATCAATCAATGTAATCTAGCACATCAACAGTCTACAGAAGAAAAACCATAGAATTATATCAATTAATGTAGAAAAAGCATTTGACAAAATCCAATACTGATTCCAATTGGCCGAGATCACGCCATTGCACTCAAGCTTGGGTAACAAGAGTGAAACTCCATCTAGCAAAAAAAAAAAAAAAAAAAAAAACACCTAAATATTAAAAAAAAAAAAAAATT
>NW_016820605.1:20393-22697 GCF_001698545.2 Rhinopithecus bieti | reverse complement strand
CCCACTTGATCATGGTGGATTATCTTTTTGATATGTTGTTGGATTCAGTTAGCTAGTATTTTGTTAAGGATTTTAGCATCTATGTTCATCAAGGATATCAGTCTGTAGTTTACTTTTTTGGTTATGTCCTTTCCTGGTTTTGGTATTAGGGTGATGCTGGCTTCATAGAACGAGTTAGGAAGGGCTCCTTCTTTCTCCATCTTGTGGAATAGTGTCAAAAGGATGGGTACCAATTCTTCTGTGAATGTCTGGCAGAATTCTGCTGTGAATCTGTCTGGTCCTGGACTTTTTTTTCTTGGTAATTTTTAATTACCATTTTAATCTCACCGCTTATTATTGGTATGTTCAGGGTATCTAATTTTCCTGATTTATGCTGATAGGGTTATATTTTCCAGGAATTTTCTGCCTCTTCTAGGTTTCCTAGTTTATGTGTGTAAAGCTGTTCATAGTAGCCTTGAATGATGTTTTGTATTTTAGTGGTGTCAGTTGTAGTATCTCCTGTTTCTTCTTAGTGAGGTATTTTTTTGTTTTTTGAGATGAGGTTTTGCTCTTGTTGCCCAAGCTGCAGTGCAATTGCGTGATCTCAGCTCACTGCAACTTCTGCCTCCTAGGTTCAAGTGATTCTCCTGTCTCAGCCTCCCGAGTAGCTGGGATTACAGGCTTGCACCAGCACACCTGGCTAATTTTTTGTATTTTTAGTAGAAACACATTTTCACTATGTTAGCCAGACTGGTCTTGAACTTCTGACCTCAGGTGATCCACCCACCTTGGCCTCCCAAAGTGCTGGCATTACAGGCGTGAGTCACCACGCTTGACCTTCTCTCTTCTTTTGTTCATTAATCTTCTTTATGGCCTATCAATTCTATTTATCTTTTCAAAGAACCTGCTTTTTGTTTCACTTATCTTTTGTATTTTTCTTTGTTTGTTTTAATTTCACTTAATTCTGCTGTGATCTTGGTTATTTCCTTTCTTCTGCTGGGTTTGGGTCTGGTTTGTTCTTGTTTCTCTAGTTCCTTGAGGTGTGGCCTTAGATTGTCAGTTTGTGCTCTTTCATTCTTTTTGATGTAGGCATTTAGGGCTATGAACTTTCCTCTTAGCACTGCCTTTGCTATATCCCAGAGGCTTTGTTAGGTTGTGTCATTATTGTTGTTCAGTTTGAAGAATTTTTAAATTTTCGTCTTGATTTCATTTTTTGGTACAATGCTCATTCAGAAGCAGGTTATTTAATTTCCATGTATTTACATGGTTTTGAAGGTTCCTCTTGGAATTGATTTCCAGTTTCATTCCACTGTGGTCTGAGAGAGTGCTTGATATAATCAATTTTCTTAAATGCACTGAGGCTCATTTAACGGCCTATCACATGGTCTATCTTGGAGAAAGTTCCATGCACTGTTAAATAGAATGTAGAGGTAGTTCCAAGATGGCCAAATAAGAACAGCTCCAGGCTACAGCTCCCAGCGTGAGCAACACACAAGATGGGTGATTTCTGCATTTCCAACTGAGGTACCGGGTTCATCTCACAGGGGCATGTCAGACAGTGGGTGCAGGACAGTGGGTGCAGCCCACCAAACGAGAGCCAAAGCAGGGCGAGGCATCGCCTCACCCGGGAAGTGCAAGGGGTAAGAGAACTCCCTTTCCTAGCCAAGGGAAACTGTGACACACAGCACCTGGAAAATTGGGTCACTCCCACCCTGCTACTGTGCCTTTCCAAGGGTCTTAGCAAACGGCACACCAGGGGATTATATCCCGCACCTGGCTCGGAGGGTCCCATGCCCACAGAGCCTCGTTCATTGCTAGCACAGCAGTCTGAGATCAAACTGCAAGGCAGCAGTGAGGCTGGGGGAGGGGCGCCCGCCATTGCTGAGGCTTGAGTAGGTAAACAAAGCGACCTGGAAGCTCGAACTGGGTGGAGCCCACCGCAGCTCAAGGAAGCCTGTCTGCCTCTGTAGATGCCACCTCTGGGGACAGGGCATAGCCAACCAAAAGGCAGCAGAAATCTCTGCAGATTTAAATGTCCCTGTCTGACAGCTTTGAAGAGAGTAGTGGTTCTCCCAACACGGAGTTTGAGATCTGAGAATGGACAGATTGCCTCCTCAAGTGGGTGCCTGACCCCCGAGTAGCCTAACAGGGAGGCACCCCAGACTAGGGGCAGACTGACACCTCACACGGCTGGGTAGCCCTCTGAGACAAAGCTTCCAGAGAAATGATCAGGCAGCAACATTTGCTGTTCAGCAATATTCACTCTTCTGCAGCCTCCACTGCTATTACCCAGGCAAACAGGGTCTGGAGTGGACCTCCAGCAAA
>NW_016820605.1:5467-16791 GCF_001698545.2 Rhinopithecus bieti | reverse complement strand
CAGCCATCCCACTACTGGGTATATACCCAAAGGATTATAAATCATGCTGCTATAAAGACACATGCACCTGTATGTTTATTGCGGCACTATTCACTATAGCAAAGACTTGGAACTAACCGAAATGTCCATCAATGACAGATTGGATTAAGAAAATGTGGCACATATACACCATGGAATACTATGCAGCCATAAAAAAGGATGAGTTCATGTCCTTTGTAGGGACATGGGTGAAGCTGGAAACCATCATTCTCAGCAAACAAGAACAGAAAACCAAACAGCGCATGTTCTCACTCATAGGTGGGAATTGAACAATGAGAACACTTGGACACAGGAAGGGGAACATCACACACCAGAGCCTGTTGTGGATTGGGGGGGGGGAGGGATAGCATTAGGAGATATACCTAATGTAAATGATGAGTTAATGAGTGCAGCACACTAACGTGGCACATGTATACATATGTAACAAACTTGCACATTGTGCACATGTACCCTAGAACTTAAAATATAATAAGAATATTCTGCAGTTGTTGGGTGAAATGTTCTTCATATATCTGTTAAGTCCATTTGTTCCAAGGCATAGTTTAAATCCATTGTTTCTTTGTTGACTTTCTGTCTTGATGACTTGTTTAGTGCTGTCAGTGGAGTATTGAAGCCCCCCACTATTATTGTGCTGCTGTCTATCTAATTTCTTAAGTCTATTAGTAATTGTTTTATAAATTTGGAAGCTCCAGTGTTAGGTGCATATATGTTTATGATATTTGATATTGCATATATGATTGTGATACTTCCTGTTGAACAAAGCCTTTTACAACTATATAATGTCCCTCTTTGACTTTTTTAAGTTAAAAAAGCTGTTGTTTTAAAGTTTGTTTTATCTGATATATGAATAGCTATCCCAGCTTGCTTTAGGTGTCCATTTGCATGAAATGCCTTTTCCACCCTTTTACTTAAGTTTATGTGAGTCCTTATGTGTTAGGTGAGTCTCCTGAAGGCAGAAGATCGTTGGTGACTTCTTATCTATTTTGAGGTTCTGTATATTTTAAGTGGAGCATTTTGGCCATTTATGTTCAATGTTAGTATTGAGATGTGAGGTACTATTGCATTCATCATGCTCTTTGTTGCCTGTGCAACAAAGAGCATGTTGTTTGTTTATTTGTTTGTTTGTTTTGCTTTTAACTAGTATTTTTGTTTTACAGGTCCTGTGTGATTTATGCTTTAAACAGGTTCTGTTTTGATGAGTTTCCAGGATTTGTTTCAAGATTTAGAGCTCCTTTTAGTAGTTCTTGTAGTGGTGGCTTGGTAATGGCAAATTGTCTCAGCATTTGTTCGTCTGAAAAAGACTGTATCTTTCCTTTATATATGATGCTTAGTTTCACTGGATACAAAATTCTTTGCTGATAATTGTTTTGTTTGAGGAGGCTGAAGATAGGGCCCCTACCCCTTCTAGCTTGTAGGGTTTCTGCTGAGAAATCTACTGTTAATCTGATAGGTTTTCCTTTATATGTTACTTGGTGCTTCTGTCTCACAGTTCTTAAGATTCTCTCCTTCATCTTAACTTTGAATAACCTGATGACAATGTGCCTAGGCAAAGAGAAAGGCTAAAAATTTTTAAATTCATAATACCAACTGATGGCCAGTATGCAGAGCAAGAGGAACTCTCATTCCTTCCTGGTGGGAATGTAAAATAATACAGCTTCTTTGGAGGACAGTTTGTCAGTTTCTTACAAAACTAAACCTAGTATTGCCATGTGATTGATAATTGCACTACTAGGTATTTACCCAACTCATTTGAAAGCTTATGTTACACAAAAACTTGCATGTAAATGCTTACAGCATATTTATTCATAATCACCAAAAACTGGAAGCAACCAAGATGTCTTTCAATAGGTGAATGAATAAACAAACTGTGGTACATTTACACAATGAAATATTCAGTGACAAAATGGATTGAATTGTCAAGCCACAAAAGGACATGGATGGATCTTAAATGCAAGTTGTTAAGTGAAAGAAGCCAGTCTGAAAACGCCACATATTGTATGATGGCAACTGTGTGATATTCTGAAAAAGGCAAAACTATATAAAGACAGTAAATAGCGATTGTTATATGTTTGGGGAATATGGGAATGGGTTGTATTGGTGAAGTACAGGGGATTGTTTAAGTCAGTAAAACTATTCTGTGTGATACTATCATGGTGACTATAACACATTAAGAAGTTGTCAAACCTCGTAGAATTTTACAGTACAAAGAGTAAACTTTAATTATGCAATTACTAATTTAGAAAGTTGAGGGATTCCAGGGTGGAATGCAGAATATGACAAAACAATCCATTATAAATATATGAAGCAACCCCACCCAAAAGGAGTAAGGGATTAAGGTCCTGACCTAAGTAATTTTGGAAATGAGGGGTCTGTAAGATTAAAAGTAAAAGGAACTGCACATAAGCACTGTGCTCTACTTAATAAATTTTTTTCCCAACAATGTATGGAGTAATAATTTTAAAATCACTATACATGTACACTGGAATTGAACAATTAAGTATTAATACATAGAGGGTGAATGGTGGGAGCCAGTTTTCTCACTGTTGGAGTGGGAGATTACAGATAGGGAAGGGAAAGAGGCTAGAGTGATCCATGTGGTAATGAATTAGAGTTGGAGACATCAATATAAATTCATGTTTAGTTTAGTATAAATATAGAGAATTGTACATAGAAATATTGATAGATTTGTGTACATACACAGGTTTGTATACACGCATATATCTCCTTGCTTTGCTTGTGCTGTCAACTGAGAGGACCTACAGGCAATGACACCCTATAACACCCTAGTAACAATGAGTATATCTAGCATCCAGATCTTGATTTCTTTTTTTGTTTTGTTTTTTAAAAGACAGAGTCTTACTCTGTCATCCAGGATGGAGTGTAGTGGCATGATCATACCACTCTGCAGCCTCAAACTCCTAGGCTCAAACAATCCTTCCACCTCAGTCTCTCGAGTAGCTCGTACTACAGGTGAGCACCACCAAGCGTGGCTATTTTTTATTCATTTATTTATTTTGGAGACAAGGTCTCACTATGTTGCCAAGGCTGTTCCTGGGCTCAAGGCATCCTCCTGCCTCAGCCTTCCAAAGCATTGAGATTACTCTGCGCCCAGCCCCCAGGTCTTAATTTCTCATACCATTCTCCACTGAAAGGAACCGAAAGATCCTTGGAGAAATGGCAGATTTTAGGACGGGGCAGGAAATACACAAGATAAGCCTGAAGCATCTTGTAGGGCCACAAAGATACGGAAGTGCTAACAAAGAAGCCATGATCAGGAGCTACTTGACTGAAAGAGCTATTAATGGCCAAAGGTGGAGCAGGGTTTGAAGAACAAAATAAAGTAATGTTGAATTATAACCCAAAGTACAAAATAAACATCTACAAGTCCACACTGAAATAAATAAATGATTGAATAAATAAAGAGCATAGATACATTTTCTGTACTGAAGAATTCCAAATAGTTTATGTAGATATTCCCCTCAATGAGGTGGAGCTCACACTTGTAAGTGGGAGCTGAGTGATGAGAACACGTGTATACATGGGGGGAACAACACACACCAGGGCCTGTTAGGGGGTGGTGGGGGAAGGGACAGCATCAGGAAGAATAGCTAATGGATGCTGGGTTTAATACCTAGGTGATGGGTTGATCTGTGCAGCAACCACCATGGCACACATTTACCTATGTAACAAACCTGCACATCTTGCCCATGTACCCCAGAAATTAAAATAAAAGTTGAATAATAAATAAACAAACAAGAGGTGGAGCCTAACTCTTTAACTCTTGAGTATGGGTTAAACCTAGTAACTTACTTCCAAAGAGTACGGTAGGAAGAGGGAGGAATAAATGAGTAGCTTTACATTGGAGAAACCTGACGGACACTACCTCAGCCAGGTAATCAAGGTCATCAACAGTGATAAGTAGTCTTATTGATAGTATGGAGCCTTGACATGATATAATGAGAAGAGAAGGGCACTTTATCTCTGTGGTTTTCCTCCCCAAATCCCATAACGTCAAACTAAACATGAGAAAAGCATCAACTAAATCCCAGTTGATGGATATTCTACAAAATGCCTGACTAGTTTTCCTCAAAACTGTTGAAGTCATCAAAAACAAGGAAAGTCTGAAAAACTGTCACAGCCAAGAAGATCCTAAGGAGACATGATGTGGTGGATGGATGCAGGAACAGGTAAAGGACATTATGGATAAGCTAAAACAATTCAAATAGAGCATGACTTTAAGTAATAATAATGCATCAATATTGGTTCATAAATTGTGACAAATGTGCCATACAAATGTAAGATATTAATAATAGGAGACACTGGGTGTGGGGTGTATAGGAACTTTCTGTACTGTCTTTGTATTAAATTTGTAAATCTAAAACTATCCTAAAATAAAAAGTTTATTTTTAAAAACGTGTATTGATCCCACCTATTTCCATAGCAGCTATTTCTAGGAAAGAAGGAAGGAAGGGAGGGTGCGAGGGAAGAGTTAGAACAAGACTTCATTATATTGAGTCAGTACTAATTGCTATACTGCTAAGCATCTTAGACATACTTAGCTGTGGATTATGGATTAAAATTACACTGCTTTATTTTTCTAGCAAGCTGGGTGTTACTAATAAGGTTCACAGAGTTTGCGTTGTTCTCATAGGAAGTAAAAGAAGCACAGAGCCCATTAACTGGTCAGGTTTTTCAGCCATAGTGCTCAGAGGAGGCAAATGTTGGGAGAGCAGTAGGGATTTGGGGAGACTTTTACAATTTATAGCTCAAAGAGATGCAAAAATATTCATTGTTAATAGCTTCTGCTGGGAGTTCAGCAATCCCAAAAAGAAAAGGAGTATTGACTTGTTGGTCTATGGAGGCCACTTGCCTGCTTCATAATTGTTTTTGAAGGGGCCAGTAAGTGCCCCATGAATCCATCTCGGCATTTGCACAGTGATGTCTTGGGTGAGCTATGTTAAATAGGATGTGAAAATGGTCAAACCTATATTCAGTTTTTGTAAAGTTGCAAATGATGAATAAATGAAAGGAAAGGAAAATCTGAGTCAAAGAAAAGTGTGAAGAGTTTATCTGAACAGAGTTTAAGTCAAAATAAGGTTCATATGAGACTAGGTCTTCAAAACTCAATTTAGCTCTATGCCTCCCACCAACCTCCCTCTCTACCTTTTTCCCTTCCTAACATCCACCAGCAGCATCACGAATTTTCTAAACTTAACAAGAAGCTGGAAGCTTCCTTAATTTGGAGCAAAGTAATGAAGCAATTGTGTATTATGTGTATTATGTCCTGGAACCGTGTTCTTTCACTGCTCTGCTATTGGATAATCCTCTTGTCCTCCGTAAATGCCCTTGAACTTGTCTTAGAAGATGCACATTACAATTAAAGTAGAGTTACTGGCAGAATCATAATAGTAAATACGTATAACACTTACTATGTGCCAGACTGTCTTCTGAGCATTTTCCATTGCATTATTGTAATCATCTTCATAACTCTATTAGATATGTGTAGTCTTCTTTATCACCAGTATATACGAGGAAACTGAAGCACAAAGGCCATCTCTGGGATTTTTAAGACCCCTCACCTGCACCGCAAATACTTAACAGGGCCCCAGTAAGTCTCGGG
Source organism: Rhinopithecus bieti (assembly GCF_001698545.2). Lineage (NCBI taxonomy): Eukaryota > Metazoa > Chordata > Mammalia > Primates > Cercopithecidae > Rhinopithecus > Rhinopithecus bieti. Next base: position 11,132 of record NW_016820605.1, on the reverse strand, counting down.
TTTATCGTTAAGGACGGTAATTCGGTTTGTTATGGGTGTTTGCCTCATTCTCCACTGTTTCTCTTACTAAAGCTGGCGTTTCCGGCCTTCGAAGCCTGTGTATGCCCGTCCCCTGAAGCCCATTCCCTTTCCAAGTGAAGACGGGTGGGGTCCTTTAGGGCATCAGGGCCGCGGGCGTTTCCTCCTATCGCCACATCCCCACATCCTCCCCGCGCACAAAGCCGCCTGCTGCTCAGTGTCTTTCTGTTCTACACGGCTCGCTTTAGCCCTCCTTGCAGACCCGCCCCACCTTCACCCTCTGTCGGTCTCTTTCCCTGGGTTGGTTGGGGGACATTATCATCAAGTTCAGCACCGGTACTACAAGACTACAGATCTTTGGAATTGCCTTTATGTAGCACACTAGGTTCCCCTCTCCATCTTCCGTCTTCCAGAAGGAGACAGTCTGCAGTCTTTTTTATGAACTTAATCTTGTTTCTTTCTGGCCTCGGTAACCTTGATATTTGGCCTCTGCAGCCAGTTCCAAACCGTGCTGAAGTATCACTGAAAATGCCTTTATTCGTTGATTACTCTTCTTGCTATTTCTTTAAGAATCCTACACTGTAGTTTTGTTTAGACTCAATAACGCATTTGAATAACATAGACCCAAATGGAGCCGGAATTACAGAAATTAAAATAAAATGTGCCACTAAAGCACCCTTTTTTGTCCCATTACACATTTTAAACAGAAGTATATTTTAACCAAGTATTTATTAACAAAATATGTTTTCACCAGCACATATTGTATGCACAAACGTTACTGCCCTTGGGAGAAGTTACAGAGGAGGCATGAAGATGTATTTGACAGTATCAAGTGAGGCCTGTGATTCATATCAAAGTAAAATAAATCATAAATGATGCAAAGGTGACTCAGTACCAATTAATAGTATGTAAAATGCTCTGAAAAACAGAAAATATTGGTCTGGGATATGTGAGAAGCAAAATCACCTTAACCCGAAATAATTTTAGTAAAGAACAGTTTTTTTTCCATTCAACATAAAAGATTAAACATTTACTGGAGAATGCTGTTTGCTCACAGCTAATTAATCAAGAGCTGTAAATGTCTATTTTGATAGCAGGAAGGGATTTTGAATAAAGATAGGAGAAGAAATGAAGAACAAAAAAATCTATCTATTGAGTATGGAGAGTTATTGAGGAGGCCATAAAGGAGTCACCAAGAGGGAAGAAAGGGAGGGGAAAACTTGCTCAGACTTCAGATGTTGCCAAGGGTTGTCCTAATGCTGCTGAATCACGGTAGTAACTACCTTTTACTAAAATTCTTTTTGTGTGCTAATATTATGTTGCTTATGTTTTCTGTAACTTCACAACAGTCCCCATATTATAGGTGAGAATACTGACATCCAGACAGGTTAAGTAACTTGTCCAGGAACACAAAGTTAGCACGTGGCAGAGATGGGATTAGAACTCAGGCCCAGATCACTCAGTAGAGCTGTCCACGTTCACTATTTAGCAGCACATCCAAGTTGTGGAGCAGGGATTTTGGTGACATGTGACTGTGCATATAGGCATCTTTTCTATAACTTATGAAGATGAATTTTATTAAAAAATAACATTTTAAAAGGAATGTATGTTTGATATGTAAAATTCAAACATGCAAACAAACAGAAAATAAGGCAATGTAAATCCCTCCCCAAACCCCACTACCTAGAGCCAGCAAATCTTGGTAACTTCATATCCATTCTTATGGCCTGTAAGTATACATGTATAAATCAAATAGCATGTACATTTTTAAAGCTCTATTTATGGACTGCCAAATTGCCAGGTAAGTTGATTTAGCATAGTATACTATAGGAAAATGACTTTATTATTGAGGCATTTGTAAATAGAGGTATCTCTGAATTACAGTCAAGTTTCTGCAATATCTCAGAAATTTCCATCTAAAGAAAGCTACAAGATTTGAGCACATACAAATTTTTGTACTTAAATAACAACTAGTGAGAATGTATCGTGCAGGAGAGGACCACCTTCACAATAGCAGCAATAGCATTAAAAAAGCACAGGATTGTATTTACCAAGAAATATCAAAAATTTATGTGAATAATAATTTAAGTCACTTTTGAAGGATACAAAAGAAATGATTAGAAAACAACTCATTGGTTAGGAAACTCATTGGTTAGAAAACTCAAGTTACATAAGATGTAAGTTCTCTTTAAGTTTATTCACAAATCAATGTGATAGCAATACAAATTGCAGCAGATTTTATTTACTTATTTATTTTTTGTGATGTTGGTAAAAGTAGACAAGGTCACTGTAAAGCTCATATGGAAAACTAAAAAAAAAAAAACTAGAGTAACCAGGAAAATTTAGTCAAGGGATAAATAGTGAAGACCATCTCTACCATCATAAAAACCTCAATATTAAAACAATGTAATATTAATGCATAGATATTATATTAACACAGACAAAAGGAACAGAAATAGACTCAACTACATACAACAGTTTAATATATGATACAAGTAGCCTCTCAAATCAGTGCTGAAAAATAGATATTCAACAAAATATTTTGAAAAAGTTTGGTAACCATCTGGAAAACAATAATGTTTGATTTATAACCTACGCAGTCTACCAGCATAAATTCTAAATAGATCAAGGATGTAAATGAAACCCTGTAACTGCTAGAAGAAACCGTGGAGAAATTATTTGATCATCTCGGATTAGGAAGGGTCTTTTAAATTTCCAAATCCAGAAACAATAACATTAAAAACTGATATACTTGCTTACCTAAAAGCAAACATTTCTGCTTGAAAAGTAATCATCAACTCCAAAACATATGAAAAACTAAGAAAAAAAGTGTGATTTATGTCACCAACAGGATCTCCCTCATTAAGGATTAATCATCGTAAATGCCCCCTGGAAAATCATTCTACTGTCACCTAAAGGACAGCGTATAATACAGCAAATATCAGAATCAGGGCCAAAACAAAACTTTCTGGCTATTCTTAGAAGGCCAAACAAAAAATACCATATGATTAGGCAATCATTTGGCAAACAAATCCAATATTTCATTCAAATAAAGAAAGCATATTAACCAAACCAACAACTTTGAAGACCACTTAACAGGGACACGAATAACCTCAGTCTTTCTGAAAACATTAAGTATTTCTATCTTAAACAACACCATTCCCACTGTGACTGTGGCTTTCCTTTATTCTGGCTCTCTCATCTAGAATTATGCTGAACATGAAAGACCCTCTGGCCATGCTTAGAATTGGGCAAAAATTCTAGGCTGTAATATATTCTTGTGGACAGAGCCTGAAATTGGCCATACATCCTCACTCCACTGCCCTAAGGTCCCGTTTTGTACCCCAAGTAGTATTGGAAGTGTGGGAATGACTTGTGTGGGCCTGGAGCTAGGGTTTAGGCTGACCTGTGGGCAAAAACAGCCACAACCTTCCCAGGGGACTCCTGGTCTTCATACTGCTGCAGCCTGGTTAAATGTCTCCAAGTCATTTGGAAAATGGTCACGAATCAGGAATGTTTAACTGGTCCCAAGTGGTAAAGGATCACAGGTTTCTGTCTGTGCTTTGAAAAACCTTACCACAGCGAGGATTATAAGTCAATCCAGCTGCCAACTGAGGAAAATTCCATTAAATTGTGTTCACCGGAATACGTGCATATTATTTGACGCATTATCATTTGTTTTGTTTTTCAGTACATTTAAATTCACTTAGAAAATGTATACCTCTTGTCTAAATACATTTTGGTTAAATTTAGTGTTAAATTGATGCTAACTGAACAAAAATTGTTTATTTTTGATGTATTCTGTGTATGGAAGTAGCCCTTATTTGAGAAGAAGAAAAAAAGGAAGAAAGAAAGAAAGAAAGAAAGAAAGAAAGAAAGAAAGAAAGAAAGAAAGAAAGAAAAAAGAAAGAAAGAAAAAAGAAAGAAAGAAAGAGAAAGAAAGAAAGAAAGAAAGAGAAAGAAAGAAAGAAGAGGAAACTATGAAAACAGGAGAAACACATATAACCAAGTGATGCATTTAGCACAAAAGGGAGATTTTTTTCAATAAACTACCACAGTAAACTTGCTTCTGCCTCTGGCAAAATCTATTGATAAAACCTTTAGTTCACTGTTGGCTTGGATATCAAATGCAAGTGTGTTGTTGTTTCCAGCCCAAGCTGAAATGGATGCTCAAAGTGCTAATTCTCAGTCGTATAAGCTATAGCTAGGAGTTACTGCTGGAGCACAGTGTCAGGAATGCTGTCCTTCTGGGCATCTGGGAACATATTTAATTTTCTACCCGAAGACATGTCTAAGAATTTATCCATGTTTACTCCAATGATGATTTTTAATGGATGTATTTTAAAGGATATAAATAATGAGGACAAAACAGGGTAGATGTCAAACTAAGGCCCTGGTAATTTTAGTCTCCCAGGACTGTGCTGTATGCCACTTGAGTCCCTCCCTTGATTCCCGAAGTTTCAAGAGTCTTCATGACATCCCCCATTACTTTGATTCTTCTCAACCAATACATGAGGTTAAATGCTTCAGGAATGTGAAGATGCAAATAACCAAGGACAAAAGAGATTGTTAGTCACTTGAGCATTACACTTAGGATTATACCTATAACTAGATGAATAAAACTAGGTCAGCTCTGCCAGGCGCGGTGGCTCACGCCTGTGATCTCAGCACTTTGGGAGGCCATGGCGGGCAGATCACGAGGTCAGAAGATTGAGACCATCATGGCTAACACAGTGAAACTCCGTCTTTACTAAAAATACGAAAAAATTAGCTGGGCGTGGTGGCGGGCACCTGTAGTCCCAGGTACTCGGGAGGTTGAGGCAGGAGAATGGTGTGAACCCGGGAGGTGGAGCTTGCAGTGAGCCAAGATCATGCCACTGCACTCCAGGCTGGGCGACAGAGCAAGACTCAGTCTCAAAAAAAACGAAAACAAAACAAAACAAAAAACAAACAAACAAAAAACTAGGTCGGCTCTTATATAAAATAACTATTTTGATCAAGAGAATTGAAACTCCATTATACCCCATCAAAAAGTAGGCAAAGGATATGAACAGACACTTCTCAAAAGAAGACATTCATACAGCCAACAGACACATGAAAAAAAATGCTCGTCATCACTCGCCATCAGAGAAATGCAAATCAAAACCGCAACGAGATACCATCTCACACCAGTTAGTATGGCAATCATTAAAAAGTCAGGAAGCGACAGGTGCTGGAGAGAATGTGGAGAAATAGGAACACTTTTACACTGTTGGTGGGTCTGTAAACTAGTTCAACCATTGTGGAAAACAGTGTGGCGATTCCTCAAGGATCTAGAACTAGAAATGCCATTTGACCCAGCCATCCCATTACTGGGTTTATACCCAAAGGATTATAAATCATGCTGCTATAAAGACACATGCACACGTATGTTTATTGCGGCACTATTCACAATAGCAAAGACTTGGAATCAACCCAAATGCCCATCAGTGACAGACTGGATTAAGAAAATGTGGCACATATACACCATGAAATACTACGCAGCCATAAAAAAGGATGAGTTTGTGTCCTTTCTAGGGACATGGATGCAGCTGGAAAGCATCATTCTCAGCAAACTATTGCAAGAACAGAAAACCAAACACCGCATGTTCTCACTCATAGGTGGGAA
>NW_016820605.1:0-1524 GCF_001698545.2 Rhinopithecus bieti | reverse complement strand
GAACAATAAAATTGAAAACTGAAGAATAATAGAAAATTAGCAAAATGAAGAGCTTATTCTTCAAAAAGATCACTAAAATTGACAAACATCTAGCAAGACTCACAAAGAAAAAAAGAGAGAAGATACCGATTACCAGTATCAGGAATGAAACAAGGCATATAACTGTAGACTCTGAAAACATTAAAAAAAATGCAAATGCTATGAACAACTTTATAGGTATGAATTTGACAGCTTAGATAAGACAGATCAATTCTTCATAACCACGCAAACTATCATAAGTAACCCAATATGAAACAGAAAATTCAAATAGCCCTGTAACTATTTAGAAAATTGAATCTGTAATTTAAAATTTTCCTAAAAGAAATCTCCAGGCCTAGATGATTTCACTGGAGAATTCTACCAAACATTTAAAGGAGAATTAATGCCAATTATACACAACTTTTTCTAGAAAACAAAAGATGAGGCAATACTTTCCAATTAATTTTATAAAGCTAGTATTACTATGAGATTAAAAGCAAAGACTATAAAAAAGAAAACTACTGACCAACATCATGAATGTAGACACAAAATCCTGAACACAATAGTAGCAAACAGAATTCAGCAATATATAAAAAGAATTGTACCATGATCAAGTGGGGCTTATTTCAGGTGTGCAAGGCTGGTTCAGTGCTCAAATATGAAGGCAATGAAAGTAATTCACCATATTAACAGCTAAAGAATAAAGATCATATGATCAAATCAATTTATGTAAATAAACAATTTGAAAAAATTCACCATACATTCATGATAAAACTCTCGAAAATGAGAATACAGAGGAACTTCCTCAACTTGGTAAAAGACATCAACAGAAAACCACAACTAGCATTATACTCAAGGGTGAAAACTTGAATGTACTCCCCTCTAAGATCAAGAACAAGGTGAGAATGTCCACTCACATCACTCTTATTCATATAGTGATGGTAGTTCTAGCTAGTTCAATGAAACATGAAAAGGAATTAACAGTTGCACAAATTATAAACGAAGAAAAAAAGCAGCCCCTATTTGCAGATTACGTGATTATCTACACAGAAAATCCCAAGACATCTACAAAACAAAAACACCAAACAAAAAGACCCCACAAAACTCCTAGAACTAATAGTGAGTGCTACTACAAGATACTAGGTAAACATGAAAAACCCAATGGTACTTCTATGTACTAGCAACGAACACTAAAATACAACACAAGCATACCCTGCTTTTTTTATACTTCACTAAATTGCACTTCACAGACAGTGCATTTTTTTTTTTGAGTGTTAAATGAGATATTTAATTCTCTTTTTTTATGATTATACTTTAAGTTCTAGGATACATGTGCACAATGTGCAGGTTTGTTACGTATGTATATATGTGCCATGCTGGTGTGCTGTACCCATTAACTCGTCATTTACATTAGGTATATCTCCTAATGCTATACCTCCCCCATCTCCCCTCCCCACAATAGGCCCCAGTGTGTGATGTTCCCTATCGTGTGTCCAAGTGACCTCA
>NW_016820604.1:0-2475 GCF_001698545.2 Rhinopithecus bieti | reverse complement strand
AGAGAGAACCAGCTATGCTCATCCAGATTTTCTCATTTAATAGTAAACTCCTGGGTGCAGGGCTGGCTTTGTGGATGTGCATTTGCACTGGGCCTATGCTCAGAAGGGCCCTGCACTTGCTTCAATGCCTAGCTGCCATCCTCATGAAATTGTTAACAATTTTATCTCTGAACTTGTGTTTTTTTTTTGGAAATTATGTCTGATGGAACAATGAAGCATGTGAATGAGCAGAGATATGCACAATAAGCATCCCCACCATTCCTCAGTATCTGTTTTCATGCAGTGTTTGTGAGGCCCCGTGACTATAGGATTCTGGTAGACCCACAAGACATGAGAATTTTTGTTTTCTCAAAGGAATACAAGGTAAATGTGTTATAGATATGGCTAAGTGGAAATGACAACAGCCCCAAAAGCCATGTTTTTCATTTAAACCAGAACTTGCTTAAAGTACAAAAAGAAGACAATGACATTCTAAGACATACATGAATGGCCAAGGAACCCAATCATATCCTTTTTCATTCATGTCACTGCTCTGCATTAGCCAACCACTCACAGAAAAATTCATGACATAAAGGAAGAGAAAGACAGGGCAACCCACAGTTCCTTTTCCTTTCAGTTATTTATTCAGAACTGTGGGTAGAATCTATGCATATTGAGAAGTAAAATGAAACAGTTGAGTTTGTGTGGAATTTTCACTGGTCTGATAAGAACAAAATACATATGCATGTATGAACTACAAAATATAAATTGTGTAATTTCAGTGATTCTGCATATGAGCTAAATGATTTTATATTTGCATTTAAAACTAACAGCATATAAAGATGAATAGTAAAGCTTATGCTAATGATTTTAAGTTTAAATTTTCTTTGCTTAGAATGACACTACATAGCAAATATAAAACACCATGAAGAGTTGAGAGAGACTGCAGGAGGAACACGTCTTATGTTTTATAGTACCTTTAATGACACATTTTCCCTTCTTTTTTGAACAAGGGGCTTTGCATTTGTATTTTGCACTAGGCCTCACAAATTACGTAGCTGACTCAGCTTAGAGAGTCATATCTCTGCAGCCTTTGAGCAATGCCCCTATTCTGCTCCTTCACCTTCCTTTCCAGCTGGCCATTCCAGTTTTCTCCACCTGCTTGTCCCCAGCTATCTATAGGTGGAGATAAGCCTCCGCCTTATCCTGGAAGCATATGAAAGCTTACAATGAAGACAAAGTATTGCCTTAGTATCAAGAACTTGTCTTACACATTTGTCTATACACTGTCTTAATTATTCTAGTCTAACTAGTTTAGTTCCATGATAAGTCTTCATATTTTATGGAACCAATTTCTCCACCTTATTCTTTTTTTAGGGATTTGTTATTCTATATAAACTCGAGAGCCTGTCAAATCTTAAAAAAATTATGTTTGGATTTTGATCGGAATTGCAGTTAGCCTGTAAGTCATTTGGGGAAAAACTGGCATCTTTAAGACACTGAATCTTGGCATCCAATAACACATATGTGTGTGTATATATGTTTTTTTCTTTGCTGCTTTAAAATAAAATTTTAGAATTTTCTTTATAATGGGCTTTCACATATTTAGACTTCTCTGCAGGTAATTTATGTTTTTGTTGCTATTGAAAATAGCATCTTTAGAAAACATTTCTAACTAATTGTGACTGGTGAATAGAAAAGTAATTGACTTCTTTAAAAATTTTTTTCCCCAAAGGTTATTGGGGTACAGGTGGTGTTTGCTTACATAAGTAAGTTCTTTAGTGGTGATTTGTGAGATTTTGGTACACCTATCACCTGAGCAGTGTACAGTGCACCCTATTTATAGTCTTTTATCCCACGCTCCCTTCTCACCCTTCCCCACAAGTCCCCAAAGTCCATTGTATCCTTCTTATGCCTTTGCATCCTCATAGCGTAGCTCCCACATATCAGTGAGAACACACGATGTTTGGTTCTCCATTCCTGAGTTTCTTCACTTAGAATAATAGGCTCCAATTTTATCCAGGTTGCTGTGAATACTGTTAATTCATTCCTTTTTATGGCTGAGTAGTATTCCATCATATATACATGTGTGTGTGTATATATATATATGTGTGTGTATATATACCTACCTCAGTTTTTATATCCACTTGTTAATTGATGGGCATTTGGGTTGGTTCCACGATTTTGCAATTGTGAATGGTACTGCTATAAACATGCATGTACAAGTATCTTTTTCATATAATGACTTCTTTTCATCTGGGTAGATACCCAGTAGTGGGATTGCTGGATCAAATGGTAGTTCTACTTTTAGCTCTTTAAGGAATCTCTACACTATTTTCCATAATGGCTGTACTAGTTTACATTTCCACCAGCAGTGTAGAAGTGTTCTCTGATCACTGCATCCATGCCAACATCTACTGTTTTTTGATTTTTTGGTTATGGCCATTCTTGCAGGAGTAAGGTGATATCACACTGTGGTTCTGATTAACATTTCCT
>NW_016820603.1:0-676 GCF_001698545.2 Rhinopithecus bieti | reverse complement strand
TTATCAACTTTTGGCTAAAACCTTCCCAACAAATTTCCTTTTGCTTAATTATTATAAAGAAAAACTTTTAAAAAGTTATCTCCCTCATAAGTAATTCTGAATGTATATCAAAAATATAAAGACATGACATAAATTTAGACAGATTAAACCAGACACCAAAAGAAAAAAATCTGTAATTTGTATTTTACTGGATTTTAAAACATAAATAATTTTAAAATTAAGGAAAACATAAAACTAAAATAGAAAAAAAAAAAGACACCTAAAAAATCTCTGCAAAGAGAATGCTAACACAACCCACACACTGGGAGAGAAGATATTTTCAAACCACATATCTTACAAAAAACTTATATCAAAAATTTATAAATATCCAGCTTCCTTAGTACCATTTATTAAAGACACAATTTCTTCCTAATTGTATATATTTGTCATCTTTGTTGAAAATCAGCTGACTGTAGATGTATAGATTTGTTTCTGGGGTTTCTATTCTTTTGCATTGCTCCTTTCATCTGTTTTTAAATTTATTATTATTATATTTTTGTCAGTACCATGCAGTTTGACTTCTATAGATTTATTCCATATTTTGAAGTGAGGTACTCTGATGCCTCTGGCTTTCTTATTTTTGTTCAAGATTGCTTGGGCTATTCAGGCTCTTTTGTGGTTTCATGCAAATTCCAGA
>NW_016820602.1:0-697 GCF_001698545.2 Rhinopithecus bieti | reverse complement strand
TGCTTTGAGTGTTTGTCCCCTCTCCAAAAGTCATGTTGAGGCTGGGTACAGTGGCTCAACAAATCCCAGCACTTTGGGAGGCCGAGCACAAATCCCAGCACTTTGGGAGGCTGGGACAGGAGGATCACTTGAGGTCAGGAGTTCAAGACCAGCCTGGTCAACATGGTGAAACCCCATCTCTACTAAAAATACAAAAATTAGCTGGACGTGGTGCGTGCCTTTAATCCCAATTACTCAGGAGGCTGAGTCAGGAGAATCACTTGAACCCAGGAGGCAGAGATTGCAGTGGGTTGAGTTGGCGCTACTGCACTCCAGCTTGGGCAAGAGAGCAAGATTCTGTCTCACAACAAAACAAAACAAAAAACAAGTCATGTTGAAACTGAATCCTCAGTGCAACAACTTGCAAAGGTTTGGCCTTTGGGAGGTGGTAAGGTCATCATGAGAGCTCCACCTCATGAATGATTAGTGATCTTAGGAGCAGGCTGGATAGAACACACTAGGCCTCTTTTTGCCGCCCCCTGCCCCCCCATTCTGACATGTGAGGGCCCAGTGTCACTCCCCTCAAGAGGAAACAGCAAGGAGGGGCTGCCTTGGAAGCCAAGACCTGGTCCTCACCGGATACTCACCTTTCTGGCGCTTTCATCTTGGACTTCCCTGCCTCCAGAGCTGTGAGAGGTAAAGTTCTATTGTTTTAAAT
>NW_016820601.1:0-264 GCF_001698545.2 Rhinopithecus bieti | reverse complement strand
TCCACCCATCCCTCCACCCATCCATCCATCCACCCATCCCTCCACCCATCCATCCACCCATCCATCCACCCATCCATCCACCCATCCATCCCTCCATCCATCCATCCCTCCACCCACCCATCCATCCACCCATCCATCCCTCCACCCATCCCTCCACCCATCCCTCCACCCATCCATCCACCCATCCATCCACCCATCCCTCCACCCATCCCTCCACCCATCCATCCATCCACCCATCCCTCCACCCATCCCTCCACCCATCCA
>NW_016820600.1:0-1337 GCF_001698545.2 Rhinopithecus bieti | reverse complement strand
TTTCAATGTAACACCTTTAAGAAGTAACACATTGCAGAAACTGTTAAAAGGTTAGGCAGAAATTAAAATTAGGCAAAATGATGACTGCATGTCTTTTAGGTGAAAGTGAAGTCTTAACAGGTCCATCTAATAATTAATTAAGGAAACGTGACTTTTATTCATTTTCTATTTACCATTAGTTTGGAATCAGACTTTCTAAAATATCATAATACTTTGTCAATTTGTGTCTGGTAGAGATACAAATTATTTCTATGCAGTGCATTACACAATCCCAAAAGTAATAATTTCATTGTCTTATAATCTTATTAATTAAGTTTGTATCTAAATTACTGATCTGTCTCTAGAATTTTTTTTCAGTATCTTTATATACGTAATCTGCTAAACATTTCCTTTGAACCAAAGTACTATTATGCAGTTTCTGTTATGCATTTATTATCTAAATGTTTCCCATGGTCACTCTATATTTGTGTTAGAGTCATATTTATAAGGTTTTGAAAAATATACTTTGACAAAAAGTATTAATAAATCTTGAAACTGCTGCGGGGAGATTTTTTCCTCGCCATTTTTCTAAGGTTTAGGTTTTGTGTTTGTTTTGTTTTGGTTTTCTTACAATTTCCAAATTGTAGGGAAGCTACTACAGCTTTGCAGTTATAAAGCATTTTACTTAAAATATACTTTTAGCATGGATACCAATGCATTATGGATAATGTGTATTAGAGGGTAGTATTTGTTCCCTATTCCTGATTTCTCTAGAAAGATGTGGAGAGATTTCACTGGAAAATCATCTCCCTTCTCTTCCCCTTACTCATGATGCCTATGAAAACAGGGAGAGACATTTTCTGATTGATAAGTTTGGGGAAAAGTAACGGGTTATGCATGTTGCCTCCAGGGACATGTTATCTCTCACTACATGAAAAGTAAACCCCAACCCACGTTGTAGGGATTAGGTGTGAAAGCCTATTTAATTCTCATGGGAGTCTTCTTAATACTGCTGTCTTTATCAGTGATAAAGGGGACATTCTGGACTTCATTCTATACTTCTTCATTTATTATCTGTTCAGAATTATGACACGAAAACTATTTATTATATTGGGTGACTCCCTTCAGAATCTCCAACATTTTGTAATCATCTATGCATAAAATATCACCTCCCATGAAAAGAATAATAAGGTACAGCTACAGTGTTCTCTTTCAATTATTTTGTTGTAAGTCTCAGAATTAATTATCTTAGTATTTCCTCAGAAAACCAAGTCAAATTAAATTCGATGTGTATGAAAATCACATTATTATATCTATAATAAGAGTTACTTTAAAGAAGGTTTCTTTTGGAAAGGTTA
>NW_016820599.1:0-1229 GCF_001698545.2 Rhinopithecus bieti | reverse complement strand
AAAAAAAAAAAAAAAAAGGAAATGGCGTCTCGCTCTGTTGCCCAGGCTAGAGTGCAGTGGCACGCACTTGGCTTACCGCAACCTCTGCCTCCCGGGTTCAAGCGATTCTCCTGCCTCAGCCTCCGGAGTAGCTGGGACTACAGGCGCCCGCCACCACGCCCGGCTAATTTTTGTTTGTTTGTTTTTGAGACGGAGTTTTACTCTTTTGCCCAGGCTGAAGTATAGTCGCACCATCTCGGCTCACTGCAACCTGTGCCTCCCAGGTTCAAGTGATTTCTTGTCTTAGCCTCCTGAGTAGCTGGAATTACAGGCGCCTGCCACCACTCCCAGCTGAATTTTGTATTTTTAGTAGAGACAGGGTTGCACCATGTTGGCCAAGCTGGTCTCGAACTCCTGATCCACCTGCCTTGACAAGTGACCACCCGCCTTGGCCTCCCAAAGTGCTGGGATTACAGGTGTGCACCACGACACCTGGCTAATTTTTGTATTTTTAGTAGAGATGGGGTTTCACCATGTTGGCCAGGATGGTTTCAAACTCCTGACCTCAAATAATCCACCCACTTCGCGAAATTAATTTTTAACACTGTGTCTCATTTAGCTGCAAACATACTTTTAGGAAATAATAACAAATAATGGAAAAATAAAGATACTTTATGGGAGCTTTTGTGTGTAGTTTCAGTGGCTGGAAAAAACATTTTTTAAATGGCTTTGGGATTATATTTGATCTCCCTTGGTTTCATGGAAGGCACCTGTGAAGCCAGCAGAGAGAAAATATAATGGTACTTGAATCTGTGAAAAGTAAATTCTGTAGAGAACAATGTTTTCTGAAACCAAAACTTGATGTTTGCAAAGCTTAGAGGGTTGTAGGTTTCTGCCTGGGAGTATGCACACAGACCCCTTCCTGAAAATCCATGCCTTTTTTTTTTTTTTTTTTTTTTTGAGATGGAGTTTTGTTGTTGCCCAGGCTGGAGCGTGGTGGCGCGATCTTGGCTCCCCGCAACCTCTGCCTCCCAGGTTCAAGCTATTCTCCTGCCTCAGCCTCCCGAGTAGCTGGGATTACAGGCATGTGCCACTGTGCCCGGCTCATTTTTTGTGTTTTTAGTAGGGACAGGGATTCTCCATGTTTGTCAGGCTGGTCTTGAACCCCCGACCTCAGGTGATCCGCCCGCCTTGGCCTCTCACAGTGCTGGGATTACAGATGTGAACCACCATGCCTAGCTGAAAATCCA
>NW_016820598.1:0-757 GCF_001698545.2 Rhinopithecus bieti | reverse complement strand
GGGCCCGCCCGCGCGCTACTCGGAGCCCAGCCTCGCTGCGGCCATCGCCCCGCCGGACCGCGCCGCAGGCTCCCCCAGGTACTGGGGCCGGGGAAGGAGGAAACGCCGCCACGCGCCGCCGCCCTCTTTGTTTCGGGCCCGGCGCGGGCTTTCGCGGTCCGGGCGCAGGAACGACGCTTGGGGAGCGCAGGGATCTGGAGCTGGGGCGCGGGGATGGAGTTCGGTGAACGCGGAGGACTGGAGCTCAGGGAGCGGAGATGGGCTCATGGGGGAACCCAGGTTAGGGACCCCGGGGACCCGGTTGGGGGCGCACGGGCAAGGGGTTTGGTGCGCGCGGGTACGGGGTTTGGGGCGCGTGGCCGGCGGCGGCTCAGCAGGAGTCCCAGGACAGGGGCTGGGGCGCGCGGGCCAGCTCCGCTGGAGTCCGGGGACGGGGGCACTGACTGCCTGGGTTTGGAGACAGGGCTGGGACGCAGGACCACTCGAGTGGGACCCGTGGCGCCCGGGCGCCCTGGACTGAGACTGCGGGCAGAGACTGGAGCAGTTCTGTCGCAGTCGCTGTCGGGACTGAGCGGACTCTGTACCCTAGGATTCCTCGAGACTCCAGGTGGAGAGCGCAGCTAGAGGCTTCAATGGGCAGGCTCGAAACCCTTCTCCTACTTTTTCTAGGCAAACTCTCAGTGCGTCTCTTTCCCTTTCCCTTTGGTGGGTGGGAGGTAGGGGGTCCTTTTGCGCTTCCTTTTTTTCCCCGAAGGAC
>NW_016820597.1:0-3120 GCF_001698545.2 Rhinopithecus bieti | reverse complement strand
TCAGGAGATTAAGACCATTCTGGCTATCACGGTGAAACCCCGTCTCTACTAAAAAATATAAAAAATTAGCCAGGCGTGGTGGTGGGCACCTGTAGTACCAGCTACTTGGGAGGCTGAGGCAGGAGAATGGCGTGAACCCGGGAGGCAGAGCTTGCAGTGAGCTGAGATCACGCCACTGTGCTCCAGCCTGGGCAACAGAGCGAGACTCTGTCTCAAAAAAAAAAAAAAAAAAAAAATTGCATTATGGTTGATTGCTTATAGTCTGCTGGCCTTCATTAATGTAAGTTTTTAAAGACTGGAGTCTTCCTTTGCTAACACCTAGCACAAAGAGAGCACATAGTGAACACTCAAAAAATGTGTGCCAAATAAACTACCCAGTTGATTTGGCATTTATGGTCAATCTTAGTGTCGGAGAGTTGGTGGGGTTTTCTGTGCTCCTTGGGGGTAGTGTTCTGTGTTTTACAATTTAAACTTATCTGGGTGGTTTATTTCTGGACTTGTGCTATAGGACAGTGGGGGGCTGATTTAGCCCCATCTCATGGCGACTACTGACACTACCAGAAACTCACCCACAGCATTCTCAATGTGAACTCCAGCACTCAGCAGCAAGCTAATTACTGTGCTCATCAGTTAAAAGAAAAAAAGAAAAAAAAAAAAAAAAAAAAACACTGCATTTTCGGCCTCTGTTAGCTTATAAATAAATTAACATGACAAGATTTTCAATTCAGAAAACAATGCCAAAATATAAAGAACTGCATTTAAAAAAAAACAACTCAAGTGCAATTAAAGAGGAAGAATCCAATACATCCTACAGGAATCTTTCTAACCCTGAATTCCCATGGTAGGAAAGACTCCCCAGTATTCAACACTGGAGCTAATTTAAACCTTTATCCTGTAATTTTAAATTCAGAAACTTGGGTTGTCCTGGCATTCATCGTTTACCAGGCACAGTGAACTTGGTATCTACCAACATGTGTATTTAGTTTCACAGTTAAATGTACACATCAGAAGCAACCACCCACCCCTTGCATTTCTATTTCTCTCTCCTTTCTTTTCCTTTCCCTCTCCCTTTCTCAGACTACGCTGAGTTGGGTGGATCTGGCTCTGTCCCAAGTTCCACTGAACATCTGGAACAATTTTTCTATTGTTCTTGATCTGAGTTTGAAAAACCACAAATAACTTTGCTAAGCACCATTTCTACTTCATTTTTAATACCTAGATTTTAGGCAGGGCATGGTGGCTCATGTCTGTAATTCCAGCACTTTGGGAAGCCGAGGTTGGTGGATCACTTGAGGTCAGGAGTTTGAGACCAGCCCGGCCAATATGGTGAAACCCCATCTCCACTAAAAATACAAAAATTACCCGGGCATGGTAGCGCATGCCTGTAATAACAGCTTCTCAGGAGGCTGAGGCCTAAGAATGGCTTGAACCCGGAAGGCGGAGGCTGCAGTGAGCTGAGATTGTGCCACTGCACTCCAGCCTGGGTGACAGAGCAGGACTCCGTCTCAAAACAAAACAAAACAAAACAAAAAAAAAGAAAAGAAAAGAAAAAGAAAACACCTACCTAGATTTCAGATGTATTCATTTCTCATGCTTCTGACTCATCTATACCTTGCTCATCAAAGTTGTATTTTTTTTTTCAATTTTTTAATGAGCCATTTCCTACCTGAAATTACTAGGCAATCTTTGCAGTCATTGTCAGCATCTTCCAATGTTTTTTTCTTCCAGGAACGCAGATCATGGACAGAATAAAGGACTAGGCCTCAGGAACCCACAGCACTCCCACCTCCCCAAAATGCGTACCCAAGAAAAGTTGATTGTCAGTTCAAAATCCAGAAGCCACACGGTCACTAAACCTTCAACTTAGCAGAGTGGCCCTCCTGGACATGAAGCAGAGGACTATTAACATTTTGTCGCAATGTATGCAGAGAAACTAGCATGATTAAAGAAAAGCATTTTTGTAAATGAAATGAAAGCATACATCACAAACATTCTCACTAAATTACTGTTTTAAAAAATGTTTTTTGATGTGGGACATATTCATAAAACAAAACTTCCATTTTAAACATTTTCAGGTGCACAATTCAGTGGCATTAAAAGCATTCACATTGCTGTGCAGCCATTACCACCATCCATCTCCAGAACTTTTTCATCTTTCCAAACTGGAACTCTATATCCATTAAACAATAACTCCCTGTTACCTCCTCCCGACCCACGGTAACCACCAATCTACTTTCTCTGTCTGTGAATTTGACTATTCTAAGTACTTCATAGGAGTGGAATCATACCATATTTGTCTTTTTGTGTCTGGCTTATTTCACTTAGCAAAATACTTTCAAGATTCATCCATGTTTTAGATCAGAACTTTATTCCTTTTTAAGGTAGAATAATATTCCATTGTTTGTATTTATCACTTTATTGTTATTATTATACTCTAAGTTCTGGGATACATGTGTAGAACATGCAGGTTTGTTACATAGATATACACATGCCACGGTGGTTTGCTGCACCCATCAACCAGTCATCTACATTAGGTATTTCTCCTAATGCTATACCTCTCCTAGCCCCCGACCCTGCAACAGGCCCCAGTGTATGATGTTCCCCTCCCTGTGTCCA
Organism: Rhinopithecus bieti; assembly: GCF_001698545.2. Lineage (NCBI taxonomy): Eukaryota > Metazoa > Chordata > Mammalia > Primates > Cercopithecidae > Rhinopithecus > Rhinopithecus bieti. Next base: position 504 of record NW_016820597.1, on the reverse strand, counting down.
TGTGTTCTCACTGTTCAGCTCCCACTTATGAGTGAGAACATGCGGTGTTTGGTTTTCTGTTCCTGTGTTAGTTTGCTGAGAATGATGGTTTCCAGGTTCATCTATGTCCCTGCAGAGGACATGAACTCATCCTTTCTATAGCTACATAGTATTTCATGGTGTATATGTGCCACATTTTCTTTATCCAGTCTACCATTGATGGACATTTGGGTTGGTTCCAAGTCTTTGGTATTGTGAATAGTGCTGCAATAAATATATGTGTGCCTGAGTCTTTATAGTAGAATGATTTATAATCCTTTGGGTATATACCCAGTAATGGGATTGCTGGGTCAAATGGTATTTCTAGTTCTGGATCCTTGAGGAATCGCCACACTGCCTTCCACAATGGTTGAATTAATTTACACCCCCACCAACAGTATAAGCATTCCTATTTCTCCACACCCTCTCCAGCATCTGTTGCTTCCTGACTTTTTAATAATCGTCATTCTAACTGGCGTGAGATGG
>NW_016820596.1:0-1233 GCF_001698545.2 Rhinopithecus bieti | reverse complement strand
AGATTTTATTGCACCCTACCAATTTGATAAGTTGTATTTTCATTCTAACTTAGTTTGAAATAAATTTAAATTTTATTTATACTTCTTTTGTTTCATGTATTATTTGGATATGTGTACAGATCTCCACCTACTTGGAGAATTTTTAAGCTATTTTCCTGCTATTGATTTCTATATTAATTCCATAGTGGTCTGAGAACATACCTTGTTTTATTTCTATTCTTTTAAAAATATTAAAGTGTTTTATAGCACAGAATGTGGTTTATCTTAGTGAATGCTCCATGTGAACTTGAGAAAAATGTGTCATGTGTCTTCTGCTTCTGTTGGAATATATATGTGTATATATATGTATATATATGTATGTGTATATATATAAATACTTTAATTTCTGGAATACATGTGCAGAACATGCAGGTTTGTTACATAGGTATACACATGCTATGGTGGCTTGCTACACCTGTGAACCCGTTATCTACACTAGGTATTCTCCTAATGCTATCCCTCCACTAACCCCCCACCCCCTGACAGACTGCAGTGTGTAATGCTCCCCTCCCTGTGTCCACGTGTTCTCATTGTTCAACTCCCACTTATGAGTGAGAACATGTGGGGTTTGGTTTTCTCTTCCTGTGTTAGTTTGCTGAGAATGATGATTCCCACCTTCATCCATGTCCCCGCAAAGGACATGGACTCATCCTTTTTTATGGTTGATTAGTATTCCTTGGTGTATATGTGTCACATTTTCTTTATCCGGTCTATCATTGATGGACATTTGGATTGGTTCCAAGTCTTTGCTATTGTGAACAGTGCTGGAGTAAACATACGTGTGCGTGTGTCTTTATAGTAGATAATATATGCAGCAGGCAGAAAATTAGTAATGACATTTTTGACCTGATATATTATCCATCATTCTGTAATATATTTTTAAGTTCCATTTAGATCCAGGCAATAAATGGTTATAATCAGGTTGAAAATATCGTTACTAATTTTCTGCCTGCTGCAATTATTATCTACTGAAAGAAGGGTGTGTGTGTTGAAGTCTCCAACTCTAATCATGGATTAATCTACTTCTTGCCATTTTACTAGTTTCTTTTTTAACGTACATTTTAGCTCTCTATTATTAAGTGCATACGTGTTAATGATTGCTATGTCTTGTTGAAAATTCTTTTATAATCATATATACCTGTTTTATCCTTTATAATTTTCTTTTCTCTGGTTTACTCTGAAGTTAATATAACT
>NW_016820595.1:0-748 GCF_001698545.2 Rhinopithecus bieti | reverse complement strand
AAAAAAAAAAAAAAAATAAAATACCACTTATAAAACATTGTTAAAGCAAAAGATATACATAGATATAAACCTAACAAGTTATGTACAGAATGTACATGCTAAAACAACAGAACACTGATGAAAGAAGTCAAAACCAAAATGAGAAAACATTGCATTCATGAATTGCAGGACTACATATAGTAATAAACATGTCAATTCCAAAACACCAAAAGCAATTGCAACAAAAGCAAAATTGACAAATGGGATCTAATTAAACTAAACAGCTCTGTACAAAAAGAAACTATCGTCAGAGAGAACAGACAACCTACAGAATGGGACAAGATTTTTGCAAACTATCCATCCAACAAAGGTCAAATATACAGCATTTATGAGGAACTTAAACAAATTTACAAGAAAAAAACAAACAACTCCATTTAAAAGTGGGCAAAGGACATGAACAGAACTTATCCAAAGGTCTCATAGTCTGGCCAGGTGTGGTGGCTCGCACCTGTAATCCCAGCACTTTGGGAGGTAGAGGTGGGCAGATCACTGGAGGTCAGGAGTTTGAAACCAGCCTGGCCAACATGGCAAAACCCTGTACCTACAAAAAAAATACAAAAATTATCCAGGCAGGTGGCACTCGCCTTTAGTCCCAGCTACTGGGGAGGCTGAGGCATGAGGACAGCTTGAGCCCAGGAGGTGGAGATTGCAGTGAGCCAAGATCGCACCACTGCAGTACAGCCTGGGTTACACAGCAAGACTCTGTCTC
>NW_016820594.1:0-1234 GCF_001698545.2 Rhinopithecus bieti | reverse complement strand
AGCTGAGATCGCGCCACTACACTCCAACTTGGGCCACAGAGCGAGACTCCGTCTCAAAAAAAAAAACAAAAAAAACCAAAACAAATAAAGAAGGAATTGGAGCAGCCACACTTCTGAGCTCTGCCCCCAGGTTCTGTGTGATTCCAGGAAATCTTGGCCCCTCTCTGAGTCTCTATGTCTTGCCTCCAGCTGGAGACTGGGGGGAGGAGGGGAGATTGTGGCTGCCCCCATACAGCTTGCAGCTGGGCAGAGGCCCTTGGATATGGGAGTCTGGGAATCCTCTTTTCCGTTGATTCTACTGGATTGCATTCAATCCAGATAGAATGAGGTTGTGGGAAGGGGAGCCATGATGAACTCCTAATGGCTTGGAAACAGGTCTGATCTCCTAAGAGGACAGGAACTCAGACACCTTTTATGGGTTGCTGGGGAAATCATTTGGCAATTGATTGGTAATGTCTGCCATGGTGCAAAAGTGAGACGCAGCTGTGTGTGTTGTTCCCACCTTGGTCTAGTAAATACAGCACCTAATAGAGAGTCAGGAAAGCCCAGACTCTGGTCCCAATTTACCACTGCCTTGCTGAGGGATCCTGAATAAATTAGCTCCTTGGAGCCTTGGTTTCCTAAACTGTAAAGTAAGACATAATATCTTCCCAGGGTTGATTTGAAGATACAACGAACATATTGTCAGTTAGGATCTTCATGTTGCAAGAAATAGAAAATACGATGGGTGCTGTGGCTCATGCCTGTAATCCAAGGACTTTGATAGGTCAAGGCAGGAGGATCACTTGAGCCCAGGAGTTTGAGACCAGGCTGGGCAACATACTGAGACCTCGTCTCCACCAAAAATTTAAAAATTAAAAATGAGCAGGCCAGGTGCAGTGGCTCACGCCTGTAATCCCAGGACTTTGGGGGGCGCTGAGGCAGGCAGATCATCTGAGGTCAGGAGTTAGAGACCCACCTGGCTAACATGGCGAAACCCTGTCTCTACTAAAAATATAAAAGTTAGCTGGGCGTGGTGGTGCGTGCCTGTAATCCCAGCTACTCCGGGAGGCTGAGGCACAAGAATGGCCTGAACCCAGGAGGCAGAAGTTGCAGTGAGCCACGCTGGAGCTACTGAACTCCAGCCTGGGTGACAGAGTGAGACTCTCAAACCCCCCCCCCAAAACAAAAATAAGTTAAAAACTAGCTGAGAGCGGCCGGGCGCGGTGTCTCACGCCTGTAATCCCAGCACTTT
>NW_016820593.1:0-750 GCF_001698545.2 Rhinopithecus bieti | reverse complement strand
ACAACAATACCACACTACCGCACCACCACACCACACTACCGCACCACCACACCACACTACCACACCACCACACACTACCACATCACACCACGCTACCACAACACAACACAACACCACACTACCACAACACCACACCACACTACCACAACACCACACCACCACACCACCACACAACAATACCACACTACCGCACCACCACACCACACTACCACACCACAACGCCACACTACCACACCACCACACCACGCTACCACAACACAACACAACACTACCACAACACCACAACACAACACCACACCACCACACCACAACAATACCACACTACCGCACCACCACACCACACTACCACACCACCACACCACACTACCACAACACAACACCACCACACCAGCACACCACACTACCACACTACCGCACCACCACACCACACCACACTACCACACCACACCACACTACCACACCACCACACCACACTACCACAACACAACACCACACCACCACCACACCACACTACCACACCACCACACCACACTACCACACCACCACACCACACTACCACAACACCACACCACCACATACACACTACCACACCACCACACCACACACCACACCACAACACCACACCACCACCACACCACACTACCACACCACAACACCACACTACCACACCACACTACCACAACACCACACCACACTACCACAACACAACACCACACCACCACACTACCACACCACACCACCACACTACAA
>NW_016820592.1:0-696 GCF_001698545.2 Rhinopithecus bieti | reverse complement strand
GAGTCTCGCTGTGTCACCCAGGCTGCAGTGCGATGGCACGATCTTGGCTCACTGCAGCGTCCGCCTCCTGGGTTCAAGCAATTCTCCTGCCTCAGCCTCCTGAGTAGCTGGCACTACAGGCGCCCGCCACCACTCCCAGTTAATTTTTGTATTTTTAGTAGAGATGGGGTTTCACCATATTGGCCAGGCTGGTCTGGAACTCCTGACCTTGTGATCCGCCTGCCTCTGCCTCCCAAAGTGCTGATTACAGGTGTGAACCACCGTGCCCAGCCTACATCCTCTGTTTCTGACTTTGTGGTATTCAGTACAAGAGAAAGAGAGGAGAGGGCTGGCTGCCAGCATGGGCCTCACTCACAGTGTCCTAAGCAGAGCTGCCCCATCCCCCTAAGCAGCCTTCCTCCCTGTGACAGGCTGTGGGTCATTTGCATCTTAGTCACAAGTCTGAACCTTGTTGCCTTGGGCTGGGATGTGCCCCTGGGTTCACCCCTGTCTTGGGAGATACTGGGTCCCATCCGCTCCAACAAGGATCTCGGGGCCACAGTGACCCGGGTGTACAACCTGCCCTGGCAGTTGACCTGTCATCAGCAAGTTCTCTGTCTTTTCCACCAGGAGTCCCCGCCATGTGTCAGGCCTTGTGCTAGGCCTGGGGCACAGCTGTGTAGCACGCTGGTCCTGGATCCCTTTGGGGGCCTAGGA
>NW_016820591.1:5320-7462 GCF_001698545.2 Rhinopithecus bieti | reverse complement strand
AGTGCTTTTAAACATTTTCTTGGAAAAGCTCTCAAAATCTAAAACTCAGTACTTCATTAATGTAGAATAATTCAAAATTTATTTTTGTCAGAAATAACAAGAACATATTAAGAATTGGTGTGTGTGTGTGTGTGTGTGTGTAATTAAATAATTTTATTCATCACAAATAATGGCATACTTGAAATTCTTTGAGATGTGTCCAGTCTGGGATTATTTGGAAAGTAATAGCTGTTTAGACACATAACACTTTCTGTGATAGTAACATTTTTATAAGGGCATAAGTATAGTCTTTCCTAATATAAAACTACACAAAATTGAGCAATTTTAATAAGCCAAATTAAATTATACATTTTATCTCTCTTAACTATAAACATGACAATTTCAAAGTGATGTATGAAAACAAAACACTATAAATACTTGCAGAAGGTATGCTTTATCTCCTAACTACATTCCACTCCTTTTGCTAGAAAGGAGGATGGTGGATGTCTTAGCACTGCCAAAGGAATTCAGAGTGTAGACAGTATGTGATTTCAATAATACCATAAAATAGGCTGGATAACTTGTTTGGATAGTAATACATTTGAATCTTTATTTTTTACTCGGTACCAAACATGAGATTCATTTTTTTAAGGTCAGTGAAATATGCAATTAAAAGTTACTCTCATATACCTTCCTTCCATGGGTGTCAGTGCAAATTCTCTGTGTTCACTTCTCCATAGATCAGTATAGAATCATACAAAATCATTCATGCAAACTGACCTGAAATAGCTTTGAAGTATTGAAAATTCCATTTTACAAGTTCTTCTGATCAGTAACAAAGTGGTACATCTTCATCCTGATAAAAGTCCCAAAGTATTTTCATTCATTGAAGTGCCTGATTTTGTGGTTTTGAGAGTAGGAAGGAGTAATGGGGAGAGCAGGTAATTAAAAAAAAAACAAAAAACAAAAACAAACAAACAAACAAACAAAAAAACGTAGTGCAATCAGCACCAGGAAGGTGACAGTATGCTGCTTTAAAAGAATTAAACAAGGCCGGGTGCGGTGGCTCAAGCCTGTAATCCCAGCACTTTGGGAGGCCAAGGCGGGCGGATCACGAGGTCAGGAGATCGAGACCATCCTGGCTAACCCGGTGAAACCCCGTCTCTACTAAAAAATACAAAAAACCAGCCGGACGAGGTGGCGGGCGCCTGTAGTCCCAGCTATTCGGGAGGCTGAGGCAGGAGAATGGCGTAAACCCGGGAGGCAGAGCTTGCAGTGAGCTGAGATCACCACTGCACTCCAGCCTGGGCGATAGAGCGAGACTCTATCTCAAAAAAAAAAAAAAAAAAAAAAAAAAATTGACCCTCTTCTGAATATTTCACTCTGTCTTTGACTAACACTTAATTCATTACAATAGCCATTATGCATAAATCAACAGGCCTGGAGAGAGTGGGACACAAAAATAATTACATTTTGGCATATTTCACTTAACATAATATCCTCCAGTTTCATCCATGCTATCACAAATGATAGTATCTCCTTTTTTTAAGGCTGAATAGTATTCCATGTGCATAATGCCACTTTTTTTGATCCATTCATCCAATTAGGGGCACTTATGTTGGTGCCATATCTTGGCTATTATGAATAGTGCTGCAACAAATATGGGATTGAGCACAAAAAATGATAACTGTGATGTAATACATTTGTTAATTAGTTAGATTTAACTATTTCAAAATGTATATATATAATTTAAAGCATCATGGTGTAGATGATAAATTTATACAATTTTATCCATCAATTTAAAAAATCAAATTTTGTTAGCCGGGCATGGTCGTGGGTGCCTCTAGTCCCAGCTACTCGGGAGGCTGAGGCAGGAGAATTGCTTGAACCCGGGAGGTAGAGGTAGAAGTGAGCCAAGATTGTGCCATTGCACTCCAGCCTGGGCAACAAGAGTGAAACTCTGCCTCAAAAAATAAAAGTCTTTAAGGGATTAGAATTTAGGGTAACAGGATCCAACCCAAAATAATGTATAGTAACAGGACCCAACCCAAAATAAACAATGTATAGAAACAGTGGCTAGGAGAGAAATTGTAAATCTGAAACAGACCGATAATAATATCACTTGACCATGATGAGTGATCCTTTTAATGTACTGTTGAATAT
>NW_016820591.1:0-2061 GCF_001698545.2 Rhinopithecus bieti | reverse complement strand
TGTTTTTTTTTTTTTTCTTGTAAATTTTAGTTCCTTTTTCTTTGTAGATTTTGGATATTAGACCTTTGTCAGATAAGTAGGTTGTAAAAATTTTCTCCCATTTTGTAGGTTGCCTGTTCACTCTGGTGACAGTTTCTTTTGCTGTACAGAAGTTCTTTAGTTTAATTAGATCCCATTTGTCAATTTCAGCTTTTGTTGCAATTGCTTTTGGTATTTTCGTCATAAAGTCTTTGCCCATGTCTATGTGCTGAATGGTATTGCCTAGGTTTTCTTCTAGGGTTTTATGGTTTTAGGTCTTATGTTTAAGTCCCTAAACCATCTTGAGTTAATTTTGTATAAGGTATAAGGAAGGGGTCCAGTTTCAGTTTTCTGCATATAGCTAGCCAGTTTTCCCAGCACCATTTATTAAATAGAGAATCCTTCCCTACTGCTTTTTTTTCAGGTTTGTGGAAGATCAGATGGTTGTAGATGTGTGGTATTATTTCTGAGGTCTCTGTTCTGTTCCATTAGTCTATATGTCTGTTTTGGTACCAGTACCATGCTGTTTTGGTTACTGTAGCCTTGTAGTATAGTTTGAAGTCAGCCAGCATGATGCTTCCAGCTTAATTCTTTTTGCTTGTCTATTGGTGGTGTATAGGAATGCTTGTGATTTTTGCACATTGATTTTGTATCCTGAGACTTTGCTGAAGTTGCTTATCAGCTTAAGGAAATTTTGGGCTGAGATGGTGGGGATTTCTAAATATACAATCATGTCATCTGCAAACAGAGACAATTTGACTTCCTCTCTTCCTATTTGAATACCTTTATTTATTTTTCTTGCCTGATTGCCCTGGCAAGAACTTCCAATACTATGTTGAACAGGAGTGGTGAGAGAGAGCATCCTTGTATTGTACCAGTTTTCAAAGGGAATGCTTCCAGCTTTTCTCATTCAGTATGATATTGACTATGGGTTTGTCATAAATAGCTCTAATTATTTTGAGATGTGTTCCATCAATACCTAGTTTATTGAGAGGAAGTAGCTAACTTGCTTTTGATTTTACAGGCTCATCGGTGGACAAGACTTGCCTTGTCTCAGATGAGACTTTGGACTGTGGACATTTGAGTTAGTGCTGAAATGAGTTAAGACTTTGGGAGACTGTTCAGAGGCATGATTAGTTTTGAAATGTAAAGACATGAGATTTGGGAGAGGCCAGGGGCAGAATGATATGGTTTGGCTGTGTCTCCACCCAGAATGATATGGTTTGGCTGTGTCCCCATCCATATCTCATCTTGAATTCCCACTTGTTGTAGGAGGGACCCAGTGGGAAGTAATTGAATCATAGGGGCAGGTCTTTCCTCTGTTGTTCTCATGATAGTGAGTAAGTCTTACGAAACCTGATTGTTATATAAGAAGGAATTTCCCTGGGCAAGCTCTCTCTTTGCCTGCTGCCATCCACCTAAGATGTATCTTGTTCCTCCTCGCCATCCACCATGATCGTGAGGCCTCCCCAGCCATGCAGAACTGTAAATCCATTAAACCTCTTTCTTTTGTAAACTGCCCAGCCTCAGATATGTCTTTATCAGCAGTGTGAAAATGGATTAATACAGTAAATTGGTACCAGTAGAGTGGAGTATTGCTGAAAAGATACCCGAAAATGTGAAAGTGATTTTGGAACTGGGTAACAGGCAGAGATTGGAACAGTTTAAACAGCTCTGACGAAAACAGAAAATGTGGGAAAGTTTGGAACTTCCTAGAGACTTGTTAATTGGCTTTGACCAAAATGCTGATAATGATATGGACAATGAAATCCCAGCTGAAGTGGTCTCAGATGGAGATGAGGAACTTGTTGGGAACTGGAGCGAAGGTAACTCTTGTTATGTTTTATAAAAGAGACTAGTGGCATTTTGCCCCACCCTAGAGATTTGTGGAACTTTGAAATTCAGAGAGATGATTTATGGTATCTGGTGGAGGAAATTTCTAAGCAGCAAGGCATTCAAGAGGTGACTTGGGTGTGTTAAAGGCATTCAGTTTTAAAAGGGAAACAGAGCATAAAAGTTCAGAAAATCTGCAGCCCAACAATG
>NW_016820590.1:0-1630 GCF_001698545.2 Rhinopithecus bieti | reverse complement strand
GGGGCCCCGCGCCCGGCCCGCCCGCCCGCGGCCATGGCCGTCCGGCCCGGCCTGTGGCCAGCGCTCCTGGGCATAGTCCTCGCCGCCTGGCTCCGCGGCTCGGGTGAGTCACGCCGCGCGCGCTCTGGGGAGGCTTGCGGGGGACCGTGCGCGTGAACGCTCGCTACTCTGGGGGGGTCCCTGACCCGCGCTGCCAGACTCGGCGAGGAGCCCCCCGAGGCCAAACTTTGCGACGCGGGACGCAGGGGCCTCTCCTTGCTGCTGCGCAGCTTCCCCGCGCGCTCTCCCGGAAGCCTGGGTTCTGCCAAGTCCAGGAGCAGCTGTCAGCGCACGGGGCTGGCGAGTGTAGACACCCCACGCCTCCGGGTGGGGGAAGTTTGCTGGTTGCCTGGGCCCGGAGCAGGGCTGGGGATTTAAACAACCCCAGGGAGACTGACTTCCAGGATTCGAAGATTAGAGGGTTTTGATCCTATCCCAGTGCCCAGAATATAGGGGGTGCGGGGAGCGGTTAAGATACCTCTTCCCGGTAGCATCTGCCCTAAACAGCCACTCACAATCTCCCAGCTTGGCACCTGGCCTCTGCCCACGTCCAGAACACAGTGTCCTCCTCTGTCCCTGCCACACACGCTCGCACACGCACACACTCAGGCGTGGAGGCGCATACACCAGCCCCCAGTCCTTGCAGCCAGCACAGTCAAAGCGCCGCGGTCCGGATAGCCGGGGCTGTGGCTCCTGGTCTCCCTGGTGCTGGGGGCCAGAGTTGTGTGTGGTTGGTCCGCCAGCTTCCCCTTCTTCCTTAAACTCCATAGCCTTTCTTGGTCCCTGCATGCCCCATTGGTCACCCTAACCTGCTGCTAACTCAGCCCTCACCCCACCTCGTTCCCTTGGGAGGGGGTTTGGGGGGAGGAAGTTCCCCTGCATCCTTTGTCTTCTCTCCCTGAGCCTTCACCTAGGCTGAGCTGTGGGGACCTCCTGATCTCTGCCCCCCAATGCACTTAGCTGAGCTAAGCTTATGTGTCTGTGGTCGGGGGGAGGGGAGACAGGTGCCATTTGTGTGGTCAAGGGGGCTTGAGGCTTACCTGGCAATTCTCGATTCTTGCTGCCCCTAGAACCTGGGCGGTGACTCTCCAGCCTGGCCAGGCCACTGCTTATAACAGGGGTGTTGGAAGGGAGCATTGGGGTTTCTGAGCTGCCAAGCCAGATTGATCAGAGATCAGTGAGTGAGAGCTCAGGGACCAGCCTGATGATTGAGGCTGATAGCTGTTTCCTCAAAGGGTGTCTCTGCACAGCGCATCCTGCACCCACCACTGCCTGTCCGCCCGCCCCATCCTGCCTCCTCAGTACCCCTCTCTACTCCATCCCACCCCCTCTATCTCCCTTCTCCATCAGCACCCCTCTTCTTCCCCAGGGCCTCTCCTTCTAATCCTGACCACGCTGAGAGGCTGAACTGTTGGGTGTGTGTCCGTGTCCCACACATGTGTGTGTTAGGGGCATGTGTGCGGCTCTCCAGATGAGCGCTCGGGGTGCAGGTTGCACTGTTGTCCATGATGAGGTGGGGGTATTAGTGCCCTACACACAGGTGAGGTGTTGCCCGACACCCAGTAGGTGCCCTGGAAATGTTTTCTGAGTT
>NW_016820589.1:0-2198 GCF_001698545.2 Rhinopithecus bieti | reverse complement strand
CACAGGAAGGGGAACATCACACACCAGGTCCTATTGTGGGGAGAGGGAAGGGGTGAGGGATACCATTAGGAGATATACCTAATGTAAATGACGAGTTAATGGGTGCAGCACACCAACATGGCTCATGTATACATATGTAACAACCTGCACATTGTGCACATGTACCCTATGACTTAAAGTATAATAAAATAAATAAATAAAATAAAATAAAATAAAGATGGGCAAATTCCCAAAAAAAAAAATTGTCAAAGCCAACTAATCTTAAAATAAACCAAAATATACAACTAAGGGAATAGTACGTAGACTAGAAAAATTTTATCCCACCCAAATGCATGAGAACTTTCTATAATGTTATTATTGAAAGAAAGCATGAACACATGCTTTTATATCAGTTCTTAGTCATATATGATGTTTGAGGAGAGATATATCAACATGTGGAATAACCAAGCATATCTAAGATAGGTCATATCTTTGGATTTAATCGTCATCTCAGCATAAACCTAATACCTGAAATTGAATTAATAGGCTAATAATGAACTGCTTCATTTGAACATAATTGATGTCTTCCAGCTAAAATTCGCTATATTTTGAATTTAATGACACCTTGTGCATTTCATTTTCTGATTTTTCATAAGAAGTAGAATCTTCCTTCTGTATCACATTTTTTTCCTTTTTAGTTTCTCCGAGTATTCTTGCTTAGTTATTCTGACCCATGGAAAAGTGAAAAGTAATAGTTTCATTTTTCTGCTTTTCTTTTCTTTTTGTACCAAGCTAATTCAAAGTACATACTAAGTATATATTTTGTCAGGAAACTTGTATGAGAGAATGAGACAATTAGAAAGTGCTTTAATTTGGCATCCACTGGCAGTCTTTACCTTTAGGCTCACAAAGTAACAGGTTATGTTATGCCTGAATCAAGCTGCTTTGCTGAAATACTCTATTCAAAGATAGCAACAACAAAACTCAATAACATACATTCCTTCTTGTTAGAAAACACTTGAGACCCTTCCTTTAAAAACAATCACTTACCTAGCTATTTTATGTCATTATAATTTGGTTTTGAACTCTTGGCTTGGTAATAACATACCATCATCAACTTAGTAAGATGCCAACAAGATTGCTCTTACATGCCTGCTCCTGCCAGGATCTAACTGGTCCTCAGTCCAGGTCATTATCATATTTCCTGGCTATACCTCCTAAGACATAAGTTTTCATTCTGAGTGAGTTAAAACATGACTAAATACAAGTGATATTCTTCCTGTAAATGTGTGTATTGTACAGGATCACTTCCGGTAACATTTTCCACGCAGAATTTGATTGCTGGAGAGCTTTTCTCTTCTATCTGCCAAACATTTTTTTTTTCTCGTGCTTTTTGGATAATAAGGCACATGAACCTACTAACACATAGAACATAAATAATATTAAACTGAATTTTTAAAGATAGACTATATGAAACCGAATTCACATGTCTGATTTATTATATATTCCTGACTCTTTACATAATAAATCAACAGACTTACAGAGAAACTGAAGACTTCACAATTTTGCTTGACAATGCGGAAGATAAAGAATGAATGTAAAATATCATCCCTGTATAAAAGGAAACTGTATGAAAGATTGCAATCTATATATTCCAGCAACAGGCAAATATTCAAGATATTAAAGCTAAATTGCTGTTCTCGTTAATGTCTAAGATGTTTCTCAAACTTAGTACTGAGCTAAAATCCTGTTTTTACTTCCCAAAACCTCTTTTCTCACAGTTTTCCACCTGTTGATTAATGGCAAGTTAACTTCCATTTGAAATCATTTTTTACTCCTCCCCCTTTTCGGAGACATCCAATCTAAAAGCAAATCTTGCAGAATTCACTGATTCTGTGGGAGACTGTTAGTCTCCCAAACAGTATCTCTTTTACCTTGTCCACAATAGTCAAGTCTCACCCAGCAGCTCAAGTGATTGTATTAAAATTAAAATCACATTATGCTTTATGCTAAAACTTCCCCATGGCTTTTGTTCCACTAAGTAAAACCCAAAAGCTATACAATGTCTACATGGTTGTTCAGGACCTAGATTTTTAGAAATCATGAACAAAAATTTTTTGTAGGAAGAAAAAATAAAGTCAATAATTCATTACAAGTTGACTATAATATCTTATTCATGGTTCAGATAAATCATCTTTCTTTTGAAAAATGTGTATTTG
>NW_016820588.1:0-1338 GCF_001698545.2 Rhinopithecus bieti | reverse complement strand
TTGTCAAAGATCAGATGGTTGTATATGTGTGGTGTTATTTCTGAGACCTCTGTTCTGTTCCATTGGTCTATATATCTGCTTTGGTACCAGTACCATGCTGTTTTGGTTACTGTAGCCTTGTAGTATAGTTTGAAGTCAGGTAGCATTATGCCCCCAGCTCTGTTCTTTTTGCTTAGGATTGTCTTGGCAGTGAGGGCTCTTTTTTGGTTCCATATGAACTTTAAAGTAGTTTTTTCCAATTCTGTGAAGGAAGTCATTGGTAGCTTGATGGGGATGGCATTGAATCTATAAATTACCTTGGGCAGTATGGCCATCCTCACGATATTGATTCTTCCTATCCATGAGCATGGAATGTTCCTCTATTTGTTTGTGTCCTCTTTTATTTCATTGAGCAGTGATTTGTAGTTCTCTTTGAAGGGGTCCTTTGCATCCCTTGTAAGTTGGATTCCTAGGTATTTTATTCTCTTTGTAGCAATTGTGAATGGAAGTTCACTCATGACTTGGCCATTTTCATGAGCCAAACTCTGTTTGTCTGTTATTGGTGTATAGGAATGCTCATGATTTTTGTACATTGATTTTGTATCCTGAAACTTTGTTGAAGTTGCTTATCAGCTTAAGGAGAATTTTTTTTTTTTTCAGACGGAGTCTCACTCTGTCGCCCAGGCTGGAGTGCAGTGGCACAATCTCAGCTCACTGCAAGCTCTGCCTCCCGAGTTCATGCCATTTTCCTGCCTCAGCCTCCCAAGTAGCTGGGAGTACAGGCACCCGCCACCACGCCTGGCTACTTTTTATGTATTTTTAGTGGAGATGGGGTTTCACCATGTTAGCCAGATAGTCTCGATCTCCTGACCTCATGATCCACCCACCTCGGCCTCCCCAAGTGCTGGGATTACAGGCATGAGCCACCGCACCCAGCCAGCTTAAGATGATTTTAGGCTGAGACGATAGGGTTTTCTAAATATACAATCATGTCATCTGCAAACAGGGACATAGTCCAGGACAATCAGGAAAAATTCCTCTTTTCCTGATTGAATACCCTTTATTTCATTCTCTTGCCTGATTGCCCTGGCCAGAACTATGTTGAATAGGAGTGGTGAGAGAGGGCATCCTTGTCTTGTGCCGGTTTTCAAAGGGAATGCTTCCAGTTTTTGCCCATTCAGTATGATATTGGCTGTGGGTTTTTCATAAATAGCTTATTTTGAGATATGTTCCACCATACCTAGTTTATTGAGAGTTTTTAGCATGAGGGCTGTTGAATTTTGTTGAAGGCCTTTTGTTCATCTATTTATATAATCATGTGGTTTTTGTCGTTGGTTCTGTTTATATGCTGGATTATGT
>NW_016820587.1:0-1074 GCF_001698545.2 Rhinopithecus bieti | reverse complement strand
ACCCATCCAGCCATCCAACCATCCAGCCAACCATTCAGCCATCTCCATCTGTCCATTTTCTTTCTTTTCTTTCCCTTCCTTTCCCTTCCTTTCCCTTCCTTTCCCTTCCTTTCCCTTCCTTTCCCTTCCTTTCCCTTCCTTTCCCTTCCTTTTCTTTTCTTTTTTTCTTTTCTTTCTTAGGGAGTTTCACTCTGTTGCCCAGGCTGGAGTGCAATGGCGCAATCTCTGCTCACTGCAACTTCTGCTTCCCGGGTTCAAGTGATTCTCCTGCCTTAGCTTCCCGAGTAGCTGGGGTTACAGGCATGAGCCACCATGCGTGGCTAATTTTGTATTTTTAGTAGAGACAGGGTTTCACCATGTTGGTCAGGCTGGTCTTGAACTCCTGACCTCAGGTGATCCGCCCATCTCGGCCTCCCAAAGTGCTGGGATTACAGGTGTGAGCCCCCGTGCCTGGCCTCATCTGTCCATTTTCCATCCATTTACCCACCCACCCATTTATTCATCCAGCCATTCACTCATCCATCCACCAATGAGATCAGACAGGGAGAGAGCTTTTTATGTATTGATCTGTACACCACAGCATGGCTTATGAAGTTCTTACCTATCTATTTATTACCCATCCACCCACCCATTTATCTACCCACCCATTTATCTACCCACCCATTTATCTACCCACCCATTCATCCACCCACCCATTCATCCACCCACCCATTCATCCACCCACCCATCCAACTACCTATCCATCCATCCATCTATCCATCCACCCATCCACCAACCCATCCATCCATCCACCCACCCAGTCATCTACCCACTCACCTATCCACCCATTCACCTACCTATTTGTCACCCATCCACCCATCAATCCATCCATCCAATCACCCATCCAACCATCAATCCAACCATTTTCATCTGTTCATTTTCCATCCATCTACCCGTTCACCCATTCACTCCTCCATCCACCTACCTATCCATTTATCACCCATCTACCCATCTGCCCACCCACTCACCCATCCATCCATCCATCCATCCATCCATCCATCCATCCATCCATCCATCCATCCACCCATTTATCCA
>NW_016820586.1:0-1625 GCF_001698545.2 Rhinopithecus bieti | reverse complement strand
AAAAAAAAAAAAAAAAAAAAAGAAGTGGACTATAAGCCTTTCTGTTCTTCATGAACTTCATAAAAGCTTACCAACTGTCTGCAAAACAAAAAGAATTATATATAGCCTCTTATGTCCCAAAAATGTTGATACTCCTCTAAAAGTGAATTTTTTTCAGACACTTCAGGCTCACTCACTGATTCCACATCCCTTATACTGGAATTAAACAGCTGCTAATCACGTAACATTAGAAACAACCTAAATGTCCATCATTATGGAACTAGTTAAATAAATTACAATCAGCCCTCTGCATCCATGGGTTCTGCACCTGTGGATTCAAACCACCATAGATGGACAATATTCAGAGAAAAAACAAAATTATGTCTGTACTCAACATGTACAGACTTTTTTCTTGTTATGATTCCCTAATTAATGTGGCATTTACATTGCATTGGCATTACTTTTGTGTTTAAAAGGAAAAAAAAGTTTTTGGGTACATGTATGTGGGTGTACATATACATGTATGAATATATGTATAATTTGTATACACATAAAATATTTTTGTAAAGATATAAAAGGAACTGAAAACATTAGCTGTCCCCAAGAAGGGAACTAAATTGTTAGAGGACAGAAGAGAAAAGAGATACATGTGTGTGTACATATAAATACATATGTTTTTTTTTTTTTGAGAGAGGGTCTAGCTGTGTTGTCTAGGCTAGAGTACAGTGGCATCATTATGGCTCACTGCAGCCTCGACCACCAGGTTTAAGCGATCCACACAGCTAGAACCACAGCATGAGCAACCACACTCAGCTCATGTTTTTATTACTTAGAGACGGAATTTCACCATGTTGCCCAAGTTGGTCTCCAACTCCTGGGCTCAAGCGGCCCCTCCACCTCAGCCTCCCAAAGTACTGGGATTCTAGGCATGAGCCACCGCGTCTTGCCCTTTCGTGTATTTTGAGCTATCTATTAAAAATAAAACTTAAAAAATTTTTAAAAGAAGTCAACAGCAGCTGCAGTCACTGATCAAAGAACAATGTGTATACTTGTGTAGTCACCAACAAGGATGATCCACTTATCATGTGCTCTCCCGTCAATCACTTCTATTACGTTCACTGCCACTGAAAGGAATGTGAGCATTCTATTAGTAGGGTCGTTTCTGATTGAACACTATAGTATACAGACCTACGTCAGACCATTCAGCCACACTTACATATAAACTGAGGTTGGGCACATTACCTTCAAGAACAAAATCACAGGTGAATATCAGGGAAACACAGCAAGGGGGATGGTTCTGAGGTGGGAGAATGAGAAAAGATGACAGACCACCAGAACCAACGCCAATTCAAAGAATCCTGAGCTGAGTGGTTTACAGCAGACCAGAAGAAAAGGAAATTTTATTTTCCATTTCATACTCCTCTACATCATTTGGGAGAGAAAACATTAAAAAAAGCCACAGATTCCTCACATACTATTTTCTTTTTTTACTACAAAAGACCAAGAAAGAGAAGGGAGGAGAATAAAAGGTTCAGACCGATTTTAATTTTTTTTTTTTTTTGAGACGGAGTCTCACTCTGTCGCCGGGCTGGAGTGCAGTGGCGCAATCTCGGCTTCACTGCAACCTCCACCTCCCGGGTTTCAAG
>NW_016820585.1:0-1180 GCF_001698545.2 Rhinopithecus bieti | reverse complement strand
CCAACCAAGCCCAGGTCCAGCATCTCCCCATCCTGAGTCCCCTGGCCCGACCCCACTTCCAGGAGATGACCAGGAAGCCCAGCACCCACCCTGTTCTGGCTGCCTTTCCGTGGCCACAAAGTCAGGCTTGCCCTTTTTGCACCCTGGTCCAGGAGGCCTCCAAGGGAACCTCCAGCCAGGCTCCATGGGATGCTCCTGCCCCACCTCCCCAGGACAAAGACCGCATGGTGAGGTCACCAGATGGAAGGGTGGGAGGCCTTGGGGTTTTGGGGCCTCTGCAGCTGCCCAGCTCTTCCAGCTGATGGCTCCACATCTTGGGGGAAGGCTCTGATTTCATGATGGGCTGGGGGCTTCTCAGGATTCCGCAGCCCAAATGGCAGGAGAGTCCAGGGGCTCCAAGACCATCAGGGGCATGTGGTCCCCACATGGTTGTGGTCCCCACAACCCAACACCCTGTGGCATCTGGTGAGTTTTATGGTCCCCTCAGCTCTTCCCCAGAGGCCCTGCCTCCCATGGGGCTGGAGGAATGGGGCTGAAGCCCTTCGTGGGGCTGGTGACTGGCGGAGTCCCAGCCAGGGCCTGACAGAGGACATCGGGCTATTCGTGGGCGGGGAGTTGGTTTCCTTTCCTGCCCTGGAGGAGACAGAGGCACAGGGATGGGGGCCCAGCTCCCACAGAGCAGGGCAAAGAGCAGTGTGTCCACCCAGAGTGTGGGAAGGGGAAGGTGTTGTGGGGAGCCCTGGAAACCACCCAGTGTTCTGCACTAGGGAAAGGGTCTTCAGAGGCCCTGGAAGAGGGATGTTTTTAGGGCAGCCCAGGGGGCCCTGAGCACCTCTGTTCCTCCCATCAGGACAAGGAAGGTCTTTGCGTGCAGGGTTCCTCCTTGGGATAGCTTCTCCAGATGTTGAATGACGGGGTAAGAAGGCACAGGGAGACCCTGGCTCAGGGACCCTCCTTGCCCTGTAGTGCCCTGCTTCCCCAGCCCGGGGGTCTGGCTCACCCAAGCCCACAGGAGGCTCAGCCCACAGGGGGGTCCCCACAGGACACCCAAACAAAATGCTCTGCCCAAGAGGGGTCATCCCAGGGCAAAGGCTGGGGCTCAGGCCCAGTCTCATGGGCAGACAGGACCAGGAACCGACTTGAGAGGGCTCAGGGAAGCCTCATGCCCTGGGCAAAACCC
>NW_016820584.1:0-1363 GCF_001698545.2 Rhinopithecus bieti | reverse complement strand
GGTTTCCTTTAGCTCACTGAACATATTTAAGACAGGTGATTAATGTCTTTGACTAGTAATTCTAATTTCTGGGCCTCCTCTGGGATGGTTTCTGTCAAATTCTGTTTTTCCCGTGGTTGGGCCATACTTTCTTTTTCTTTTTCTCTTTTTATTCTTTGAGACGGAGTCTTGCTCTGTAGCCTAGGCTGGAGAGCAGTGGCATGATCTCGGCTCACTGCAGCCTCTGCCTCCCAGGCTCAAGCAATTCTTCCGCCTCAGCCTCCTGAGTAGCTGGGATTACGGGCATGCGCCACCATGTCTGGCTAATTTTTGTATTTTTAGTAGAGACGGGGTTTCACCATGTTGGTCAGGCTGGTCTCGCACTCCTGACCTCAAATGATCTGCCTGCCTCAGCCTACCAATGTGCTGGGATTACAGGCGTGAGCAACCGCGCCTGGCCTATTAATATAAGGCTCTTACACTCTCTGTGAAATGGTATAATATTTGAAGGTAGATGGTGATAGGTTAAAGATGTCGCTATAAACCTTTAAGCAACCACTAAAATAAAACAAGGAGGAATAGCTAATAACTCAGTAAAGGAGATATAATGGAATAAAAGTAATATTGACTAATCCAAAATAAGTCAGAAAAAGGAAAAGAGAACAAAGAGATAGGATGAATAAAAACAAGATGATAGACCCAAATCTAATTGTATTAACAATCATATTAAACTTAGATGTTCTTAACACCCTAATTACAGGGCAGAGGTGATCAGATTGGGTAGAAAAGCAAGACCTGCCAGGTACAGTGGCTCACACCTATAATTTCAGCACTTTGGGAGCCGAAGGCAGGTGGATTGCTTGAGCCCAGGAGTTCAAGACCAGCCTGGGCAACACAGAGACCTGTCTCTGCAAAAAGTAAAACTAGATGGGTGGCCGGGCGCGGTGGCTCACGCATGTATTCCCAGCACTTTGGGAGGCCGAGGTGGGCAGATCCCGAGGTCAGGAGTTCAAGACCAGCCTGACCAACATGATGAAACCCTGTCTCTATTAAAAATACAAAAATTAGCTGGGTGTGGTGGCACACGCCTGTGATCCCAGCTACTCGGGAGGCTGAGGCAGGAGAATCGCTTGAACCCGGGAGGCGGAGGTTGTGGTGAGCTGAGATCATGCCATTGCACTCCAGCCTGGATGGCAGAGCAAGACTCCGTCTCAAAACAAAAAAACAAAAAACTAGCCGGGTGTGGTGGTGCCTGCCTGTAGTCCTAGCTACTACTCAGGTGGCTGAGGTGGGAGGATTGCTTGAGCCCAGTAGGTTGAGACTACAGTGAGCTGAGATCATGTCACTGCACTCCAGCCTTGGTGACAGAGTGAGACCCTGTTTC
>NW_016820583.1:0-1235 GCF_001698545.2 Rhinopithecus bieti | reverse complement strand
AAAAAAAAGCAGTGACCTGGCAGCCTGGTCACTGAACTTCCCTGCAGTCAAACGTGGGTATTAGGAAAGGATTTTGAAAAATACCCATTCCACAATGTGGCTGCCAGGGTTCCGTGCTGGAGGGGTGGAGTGTTAAGGCCAGGTCCTGTTTTCAGAGACTGTCAGGATGGGGAAGGTGGAGGTTGTTCTTTTGATGAGGGGCATCCACTCTGCCAGCCACGGCCTCTCTCCTCCAGCCACGCCCTGAATATATTCTTATCTGAATATACTATGACATTGGTGGCTACACAATGGTAACTTTTTTCTAATTCTATTGTTTCTTATCTATTTGTTACCTGAATTGTTCTGTAAAGAAGATCTGCCCCCAACATCACCATTTTTTGGAATTATTTTGGATTTGTGAATGCTTTTTAAAAAATGCAATGTGTTGTAATCCATTTTTGGAAAACATTCAAACCATCCCAAATGCTGCCAGTTGGAAGCCCTTTAAGTCTGCTAATTTCACATTCTTTGCCTAGGCTTTGGGTACACCCTTCCTTCTGACACTAGAAGACATTTCAGGCTGACCTCATACTTTCCATGCTCCAGGCCTGGAATCACCCTTTTCCACTTTGGTGGAGAAACCAAACCAAGGTCTGGTTTCTAAACACCATTCTCCACCAATGGGACTGGGTGCAGTGGCTCACACCTGTGATCCCAACACTTTGGGAGTCCAAGGCAGGAGGATCACTTGAGCCCATGAGTTCAAGACTAGCCTGGGCAACACAGAAGGATCCCTGTCTCTACAAAAATTAAAAAAAGAAAAGCCATGTTGTGGTGGTGGTGGGCACCTGTAGATGGGAGGCTGAGGCGGGAGAATCAATTAAGCGCAGAAATTCAAAGCTTCAAAGCTTCAGTGAGCAATTATTACGCACACCCCTGCATGCCAGCAGAGTGAGACTCTGTCAAAGAAAGAAAGAAAGAAAGAAAGAAAGAAAGAAAGAAAGAAAGAAAGAAAGAAAGAAGAAAGAAAGAAGAAGAAAGACAAGAAGGAAGGAAGGAAGGAAAGAAGGAAGGAAGGAAGGAAGGAGGGAGGGAGGGAGGGAGGGGAGGAAGGAAGGGAGAGAGAAAGAGAAAGAGAGAAAGAGAAAGAGAGAAAGAGAAAGAGAGAAAGAGAAAGAGAGAAAGAAAAAGAAAGAAGGAAAGAAAGAAGGAAAGAAAGAAAGAGAGAAAGAAAGAAAAAGAAAGGAAGAAAG
>NW_016820582.1:0-682 GCF_001698545.2 Rhinopithecus bieti | reverse complement strand
ATGTGATAGAAAGAGGAAGCAAACCTTTTGCTAGGGGTGATGGTGAGCAGGACATTTTCACTTCTATCCCTTGATTTCTGTACCCGTTAGTTCAGGCTGTGGGAGAAAATACTATATGTTGGACACTGATTCAGAACATACATTACCCTCTGGAGAACTTTGCCCCAGCTTTACAAAGTCTTGTCACATGGTTAGTATTGCAATTGTAACTTTAAAAGGCCATTTTAGCATTCTATTAATCCAGTTGCTTTAGGATGATGGGAAACATGTAAGACCAGTGAATTCCATAAGCAGATGCCCACTGCCACACTTCTCTATCCATAAGGTGAATGACTTGGTCAGAGGGAATGCTGTGTGGAATGCTAGTATGGTGGATGAGATATTTAGTGAGTTCACAGATTTTGGTTTTGGCAGAAGCATTGCGTGCAGAATAGGAAAACCCATATCCAGTGAAAGCACCTTGAGAAATGTTGCCATATTGACAGATCAGTGTTGTTCTCTGCGGCTCGCAAATTAGGCACTCAGCCGCGGGCATAACCAGGTCAGCCTTGGTGAGTAAAGTCCATTCACTGAACCCACGCATTATCTCCATCCCTGCCATCATGACCACATTTTTTATGGGCCACCTGGTCAATGACGGAAGTGGCTTGGGAGAGGGTCTGAATGGTGTCCACAGGAGCGT
>NW_016820581.1:0-816 GCF_001698545.2 Rhinopithecus bieti | reverse complement strand
TTCTTTTTCATTTGCTGAGGAGTCTTTTACTTACAATTATGTGGTCAATTTTAGAACAAGTGTGATGCGGTGCTGCAAAGAATGTATATTCTGTTGATTTGGGGTGGAGAGTTCTGTAGATGTCTATTAAGTTCACTTGGTTGAGAGCTGAGTTCAAGTCCTGAATATCCTTGTTAATTTTCTGTCTTGTTGATCCATGTAATATGGACAGTAGGTGTTAAAGTCTCTCACTATTATTGTGGGGGAATCTAAGTCTCTCTGTAGGTCCCTAAGAACTTGCCTTATGATCTGGGTGCTCCTGTATTGGGCGTATATATATTTAACATAGTTAGCTCTTCTTGTTGCATTTATCACTTTACCATTTTGTAATGCCCTTCTTTGTCTTTTTTGATCTTTGTTGGTTTAAAGTCTGTTTTATCAGAGACTAGGATTGCAATCCCCTGCTTTGTTTTGCTCTCCATTTGCTTGGTAAATATTCCTCCACCTTTCATTTAGAGCCTATGTGTGTCTTTGCACATGAGATGGGTCACCTGAATACAGCACACTGATAGGTCTTGACACTTTATCCAATTTGCCTGTCTGTGTCTTTTAATTAGGGCATTTAGCCCACTGACATTTAAGGTTAATATTTTTATGTGTGAAGTAGATCCTGTCATTATGATGCTAGCTGGTTATTTTGCCCGTTAGTTGATGGAGTTTCTTCACAGTATCAATGGTCTTTAAAATTTGATATGTTTTTGCAGTGGCTGCTACCAGTTTTTCCTTTCCATGTTTAGTGCTTCCTTCAGGAGTTCTTGTAAAGCAAGCCTAGTGGTG
>NW_016820580.1:0-1236 GCF_001698545.2 Rhinopithecus bieti | reverse complement strand
AAGCATTGCCCTGAGCAATGGGATCTGATGCCTTTTGATGGCCCTTGAAGTGAATGACTTCAGCTTCCTTTGGAAGTAAAGCGACCTTGAGAAGAGTTTTATTAAAGAGGCATTAATGATGGAGGACCCTTGCATAGTGAGGAAACCTTTCAGCTCATAAAACAGCATGGTGGTGCAGGATATGGGATCAGTATAAATATTGACGTGTAGTCCTTTTACAAGAGTGAGGGCCTGAATTAAGGCAATGAGTTCGGCTTGCTGAGAGGTAATGGAGGGGGGCAAAACAGTAACCTCGATGATAGATGTGGAAGATACCATAGCATAGCATGCCTTTGCTGGTGTGTGGCGATTAGGCCTGGTAGAGCTGCCATCAATAAACCAAGTGTGAAAAGGGTGAGGAACAGGAAAGAAGGAAATATGGGGAAGTGGAGTGAATGTCAGGTGGATCAGAGAGATACAGTCATAGGGATCAGGTGTGGTATCAGGAATACTGTGGGAGGCCGGAATGAAGTCCCGGCCAGGAGCAATGGTAATTGTGGGAGACTCAACAAAGAGTGAGTTCAGCTGAAGGAGCTGGGGAGCAGAAAGTATGTGTCAGGTGTGAGTAAGAAAACAGATTTTGGAAGTTATGAGAGCTGTAGAGAGTGAGTTGAGCACAGTTTGTGATTTTGAGGGCCTCTAAAAGTAATAGCCGCTGCATTGAGACATGATGGCCAGCCTAAAACAGTAAGGTCAAGTTGACTGAACAAAAAGGCTACAGGGCGTGGTCCCAGCTATTGTGTAAGAATTTTGACCACTGGCCGGGCGCGGTGGCTCAAGCCTATAATCCCAGCACTTTGGGAGGCCGAGACGGGCGGATCACCAGGTCAGGAGATCGAGACCATCCTGGCTAACATGGTGAAACCCCGTCTCTACTAAAAAATACAAAAAACTAGCCGGGCGAGGTGGCGCGCGCCTGTAGTCCCAGCTACTCGGGAGGCTGAGGCAGGAGAATGGTGTAAACCCGGGAGGCAGAGCTTGCGGTGAGCTGAGATCCGGCCACTGCACTCCAGCCTGGGCGACAGAGCGAGACTCCGTCTCAAAAAAAAAAAAAAAAAAAAATTTTGACCACACAACCCTGTGCTTTGGCTGTGTGTAATGAAAAGGGTTGGGATGAGTTAGGGAGAGCCAGTATCTAGGGCTGTTTTAAGGAACGGAAAGAGGAGTGGCAAAAGGATTTAGGATCTATGGGGTCAG
>NW_016820579.1:0-245 GCF_001698545.2 Rhinopithecus bieti | reverse complement strand
GCTCCCAAATATCACTTTGCAGATTCCACGAAAACAGCGTTAGCAAACTGCTTCGTGAAGACAAAGCTGTAATTCGGTGACATGAATTCACATGTCACAAAGAAGTTTCTCAGAAAGCTACTTTCTAGTTTTTCTTTGGATATTTCCGTTTTCACCATGGGCCTCCAATGCGCTCCCAAATATCACTTTGCAGATTCCACGACAACAGTGTTAGCAAACTGCTTCGTGAAGACAAAGTTGTAACT
>NW_016820578.1:0-697 GCF_001698545.2 Rhinopithecus bieti | reverse complement strand
AAGACTAAGTCTTAATTACCAAAAATAAGACTGTTCTTACAATGAAAAATAACAGGAAAGTTCTGGTATTATAGCCAAGATGTAGTTAAGGGAGCTATATGCATAATGTTAATTTATAATAAGCTATATTAGAGACAGAAATAGTCCAGCTCTTCAGGGAGAAGTGATGAAGAGGAGAAACCAAGTAAGGCTTCACAGAGTAAGTAACAGAAGGAACTACAATGAAGAGAAAAACATGAAGAAGAAAGTAACACAAAGCTTATGAAAAACAGAAAAGAGAGACTACATGCACCAGAGAAAAACAGAGTGTACATTGACCGGGCGCGGTGGCTCATGCCTGTAATCCCAACACTTTGGGAGGCCGAGGGAGGCAGATCATCTGAGGTCAGGAGTTCGAGACCAGCCTGGCTAACATTGTGAAACTCTGCTCTACTAAAAAATACAAAAATTAGCCAGGCATGGTAGCAGGTGCCTTAATCCCAGCTACTTGGGGGGCAGAGGCAGAAGAATCGTTTGAACCCGGGAGGTGGAAGTTGCAGTGAGCTGAGATAAAGTCACTGCACTCAAACCTGGGCGAAAAGAGCGAGACTTCTCTCAAAAAAAAAAAAAAAAAAAAAAAAGAAAAAGAAAAACAAGAGTGTACAGAGAGGCCGGGCACGGTGGCTCAAGCCTGTAATCCCAGCACTTTGGGAGGCCG
>NW_016820577.1:0-679 GCF_001698545.2 Rhinopithecus bieti | reverse complement strand
ATTCCCTTCTGTTCCTTATTCCATTCCATTCCATATTCCACTCCATTCCATTCCATTCCATTCCATTGTATTCCATTCCTTTTCACTTCATTGCATATTCCTTTACATTGCATTCTGCATTCCGTTCTAATCCATTGCATTCCATATTCCATTCCACTCCATTCCATTCCATTCCATTCCATATTACATTTCATTCCATATTCCATTCCAGTCCATTCCACTCCATTCCATACCATTCCATTTTATATTCCATTCCATTCTGTTCCATTCCATATAACTTTCCATTCCATGTCACATTCCATTCCAATCGTCATTCCATTTCATTCCATATTGCGCTCCATTCCATTCCGTTCCGTTCCTTTCCATTCCATTCAATTCTTTATTCCATTGCATTCCATATTCCATTTCATTCCGATCCATTCCATATTCCATTCCATTACATTCCTAATTCCATTCCTTTCCATTCCATTCCATATTCCATTCCATTTCATTCCATATACCATTCCATTCCATTCCATATTCCATTCCATTCCATTCCATATTCCTCTCCATAATCCATTCCAATCCGTTCCATTCCATTCCATTTCATATTCAGTTCCATTCCGTTCCGTTCCTTTCCATTCGATTCCATATGCTATTCCATTCCATTCCATTGCATTCCATTCCATTCCATTCCATA
>NW_016820576.1:0-1415 GCF_001698545.2 Rhinopithecus bieti | reverse complement strand
TTTTTTGAGATGGAGTTTTGCTCTGTCACCCAGGCTGGAGTGCAGTGGCATGATCTGAGCTTACTGTAACCTCAGTCAACATGGTGAAACTCTGCCTCTACTAAAAATACAAAAATTAGCTGAGCATAGGAGTATAGTCTCAGCTCTTGAAAGGCTGAGGAACAAGAATCACTTGAACCCAAGAGGCCGAGATTGCAGTGAGCCAAGATTGTGTCACTGCACCTCAACCTGAGTGACAGAGCAAAACTCTGTCTCTAAATAAATAAATAAATAAATAATCTTTCTCTATTTTTAGGAACAGTTTGAGTAGGATTAGTATTAGTTCTTTAAATGTTTTGTAAAATTCAGCAATGAAGCCTTTTACTGGAAGACTTTTTATTATGGACTAGATTTTACTATGTATTATTGGTCTGTTTTTGTTTTTAACTTCTTTATGGTTCAATCGTGGTAGACTGTATGTGTCTAGGAATTTATCTATTTTTTCTAGACTTTTCAATTTATTGGCATATAGTTGATCACAGCAGCCAGTAATGATCCTTTGAATTTCTGTGGTAACAGTTGTAATGTCTCCATTTTCATCTGACTTTATTTATTTGGGTCTTCACTCTTTCTTCTTAGTGTGGCTAAACTTTTGTCAATTTTATCTTTTCAACAAACCAACTTTTTGTTTTGTTGATCTTTTGTATTACTTTCTTCATTTCAAAATCATTTATTTCTACTCTGATCTTTATTATTTATTTCCTTCTACTAATTTTGGGTTTGGTTTGCTCTTGGTTTTCTAGTTCTTTAAGATGCATCGTTAGGTTATTTCTTTGAAATTTTTCCTCTTTTTTGATGTGGGGACTTATTGCAATAAATTTCCCTGTTAATACAGCTTTTGTTGTATCTCTTAGGTTTTCATATGTTCTGTTTTCATTATCATTTGTTTCAATAAATTTTTGTCAATTTCCTTCTTAATTTCTTCATTGGCCCACGGGTGGTTTGGGAGTTTGTTGTTTAATTTCCTTATGTTTTTATCATTTCCAAAAGTCCTCTTGTTATTGATTTCTAGTTTTATTCCACTATGTTCAGAGAAGATGCTTTATATTATTTTAATTCTTTAATGTTTTAACGCATTTTGTGACCTAATATATGGTCTGTCCAAGGGAATAATCCATGTGCTGAGGAGAAAAATGTGTGTTCTGCAGCCACTGGATGAAATGTTCTGTAAATATCTATTAGGTCCATCTGGTCTATAGTGCAGATTAAGTCCGATGTTTCTTTTTTGAGTTTCTGTCTGGGAGACCTGTCTGGTGATGAAATTGGAGTGCTGAAGTCTCCAGGTATTCTTGTATTGGAGTCTATTTCTCTTTAGCTCTAATAATAAATGCTTTACATATCTGGGTGCTCCAGTGTTGCGATATATATAAATATAT
>NW_016820575.1:0-1415 GCF_001698545.2 Rhinopithecus bieti | reverse complement strand
AATATGTTTTTCTTGTTATGTGTGTGCATATAGATTTTTTATGTAAAATATATTTATTATTGTTTTTTATCATGGGCCAAAGTTAAAAAAGGAAAATGTTAAAGCTACTGTCCCAGGCTATGTAAAGCATGTTCCATTATCCATAGATCCATGGTCATTGGAATGTGACCTCAGCCTGGGGCAAAGGTGTTTTATAATAAAGATCTTTCATGCTTGCTCTTGCCTCTTTTGAGAACAGTGACAGACAATGAGAGTGAATCAGAGGCGGATGTGCCCAGGGGTGTTAAGTCATTTTTAAATAGTCAACAGATAAACGTCACATTTTACATGCTCTTTCAGAGCTACCTTCACTCACTGCAACCACTCATTCCTATGGGAGCAGCTGGGTAGCAGTGGCGGCAACTCTGCCATTTACAATAGAAATACAACTGGGATTATTTGATGCTAAGAAGGTGCCCTGAGTCACCTTAACTTATATCTCTGCTAATTTTAAAAGCCTATGTTGTCTAAAAAACTGGCAGATTTTGGGATCTCACTGCTTCTTGTGGATTGAACCAATTAGCAGGAGTGTTACTATGAGCATGTTACCTATTTAAACTGAAATAACCCCCCCCCCAACACACACTGGTGCCTTAATAAGCTATTTCATTTTTATTGAAGAGCCAAAGCTATTTTGTATTTCCTGTCAAACGAAAAGTTCCCATAGATTTTTAATGTAATATTATCAATGAGATCATTATCTTCTTCTCCTAGTCTAGAAAAAGTATCTTGAGACAGCATCATGCATTGCTTTGGAGAGATCAAGATAATTCAAATTTTCTAAATAAACCAGATGAGCTGATTTTCCTTTAAGTATAGCTATTTTCTAATTGTGACTTGCTGTCATGAACACTTAACACTTTCTTGTTGCTTTACCAAGACATATGACCATTTTCGGTTTCCATGTGCAGCAAGTCAGTTGTGTTCGCTCTAAAACTTCTTATCTGTATTTAAAGTATCTGTGAATTAAACAACTACCTTTTCACAGCGTGATCTTTTTTTTTTTTAGTATAGGGTTCAATTAATACTATATTTTGATTTAGTAGCACATGATTAATTGTTCTCTAGTTGTTTCATGTATGTTTACCTTATAGCTCTATTATTCTTTTTTCATATGTAAGGTGCTCAAAAGAACCTCACACAATTTTTGGTCTACAGCTGATATTTTTGTTTCTTGCCGCATATACTCACATAGTTATAGGATACATGACAGATTATAACTTTTTCTGTATAGGGAAGCATAGCAGCAAAAACTATGGGAGTTAACTCATTAGTATAGTAACAGTTAAATACATTTTCAAAGGGTCCTTGAGAAAACCTATAATGGAAATATTAGCATTTGTAAACTATGTTAGAATATGTTTAATTTTTTTTCT
>NW_016820574.1:0-503 GCF_001698545.2 Rhinopithecus bieti | reverse complement strand
GAACCCAGGAGGCGGAGGTTGTGGTAAGCCAATATCGCGCCATTGCACTCCAGCCTAGGCAATTAACAGTGAAACTCTGTCTCAAAACAAAACAAAACAAATACACTGGAAATGACTTGGGAAGCTTATTTTACAAAAATAAAACAGAGAATACAAAAGTGTTTATTGCAGCATTACTTTTAGATGGCAAAAAAGCGCAAACAGTCCATAATATCACAATTGGGAAAGTGGTTGAAAAGGCATTGGTAAAGAATACTGTGGAACATACTGCAACCATCAGAAAGACTGTTAGATCATCATCTATTGAAGGAAAATCCAAGATGTACAGCTGAATGTAAAAAAGCAAATTTCAGGGAAATGTATAGTTATCCATTTTTCTGTAAAAACATAATAAAATAAATAATTGTGTGTTAATGTTTTAGCATGAAGATATATATGGGTAACATACACAACCTTTAAACATTATTCAGAAGAAAATGGACAGAGGGAAGGGAATGAGGAAT
>NW_016820573.1:0-502 GCF_001698545.2 Rhinopithecus bieti | reverse complement strand
TTCATATATTTTATTTATTTATTTATTTTTATTATTATACTTTAAGTTCTAGGGTACGTGTGCATAACATGCAGGTTTAGTTTCAGCAAGTTTCTTTTATCCACTTGACTTGGCTCAAGTCTCCAGTTTTTTCCTAGAAGTTTGGCTTACCAAGAGCACCACCTAGTGTTCAGGAAACAAGATGGTAAATCTTGGTAAATTGAGCACCAGTACTGAAGAAAGCAAATGGCACCTTGCTTCTGTACTACAGTTCAGAGTCATTTAAGATTCTACTCTTCATTTCGAAAGATATGTAATGATGAAATATGTAATCATATAACTTCTAACATTATAATGGGATACTAGGAAAAATCCAGAGCTAATCTGCACATTGCATTCTTTTCTAATTTGAACTCCTTAGTCACTTTAATTTATAATTGTCATATGAAGAGTTTCACTTAATTTGGTGAATATGCTGATAGTCACCAACTACAACAAATTGCTAAAAAGCCGCAGTAGCCTC
>NW_016820572.1:0-678 GCF_001698545.2 Rhinopithecus bieti | reverse complement strand
AGATCCCAAGAAAACAGTGGTAGCAAACTGCTTAATGAAAATTACCATGTAACACTGTGAGATGAATTCACACATCACAAAGAGATTTCTCAGTAAGCTTCTTTTTGGCTTTTGTCTAAGGATATTTCCTATTTTACAATCAGCCTGAACTCGCTCCCAAATATCCCTTTGCAGATTCCACAAAAACAGTGTTAACAAACTGCTCCATGAAAAGAAATATGTAACTCTGTGAGATGAATTCACAAGTCACAAAGAATTTTTTCATAAAGCTTTTTTCTAGTTTTTAATCGAAGGATATATCCTTTGTCACCATAGGCTTCAATGAGATCCAAATTATCCCTTCTCAGATTGCCCAAAAAGAGTGCTACCAAACTGATCCATGAAAAGTATCGTGTAACTCTGTGAGATGAGTTAATGCTTCAGAAAGCAGTTTCTCAGAAAGTTTTCTCTAGTTTTTATCGAAGGATATTTCCTTTGTCACCATAGGCTTCAATACAACCCAAAATATTCCTTCTCAGATTCCCCAAAAACAGTGCTACCAAGCTGCTCCATGAAAAGAAATCATGTAAAACTGTGAGATGAATTCACACATCACAAAGCAGTTTCTCAGAAAGCTTCTTTCTAGATTTTTTCTTTTTTTGAGGATAGTTCCTTTTCACCATAGGCCTCAATGAGCTC
>NW_016820571.1:0-1534 GCF_001698545.2 Rhinopithecus bieti | reverse complement strand
GTGCCTGGAAAGTTTGTTTTCGGCTCGGCGCAGCCTGGAGTCGAGCCTCCAGGGTTACCTTTCGGTTCTATCTGTAGAGGAACCGCCCTGGGCTTCTACCTGGAACGGGGTCCTTGGTGTCTCCGCCTGCGAGAGAAGCAGAAGGTGCAAGTTCTTGCTTAAAGCACCTGATGCGCCTGGGTCCCCGTTTCCAGATTCTCGATGATAGTGGTCGGGTAAACTCCTTTCACGGCCTGGCCAAGGGGCATTTGGGTGCTTTTCCTGCCCGTGGCTGTGCTCAGCGTTGTGGGAAGCCCCTGGGAGGCCGAAAGTGCAGGATCATCGAGGGGAAAGTGAGCTTGACAGGTAGGAGGGATTTTACGGGAAGGACGGAAACAAACCACTTGTTGGGTGAAATGTTTTGCTAAAAGTGTCGCTGGTGTTTCTATATTTTCTTTCTGTCGCTAAAAGTATCCCTCGTGTTTTTATGTTTTCCATATGCTAAGTTCTACAGTCTGGGGACGATGGTTTAAGAATTTATGCCTTGTATGCGATGCGCAGTGGGTGATGGAAGAACGTCTACATAGCTTTAAAATTTGATTTAAAAGGCGAATATTTTAAATGAAGGAAAACAAGAAATGTAATTGATCCCTTATCGGATGCGGCCTTTTTTTTTTTTTTTTTTTAGATTCTCACTCCCGGCGCGCAGGATGGAGTGGAGTGCAGTGATTCCATCCTGGCTCACTGCAACCTCCACCTCCCGGCTTCAAGCGATTCTTCTGCTGCTGCCTCCCTAGTAACTGGGATTACAGGCGTGTGCCACCATGCCCGACCAATTTTTGTATTTTTAATAGAGATGGTGTTTCGCCATGTTGGCCAGACTGGTCTCGAACTCCTGACCTCAGGTGATCCGCCCGGCTCGTCCTCCCAAAGTGCTAGGATTACAGGCATGAGCCACCGCGCCGGGCAGATGTGGCTTTTTGATGGGCGTTCTTGATCTTTTTTTATTTGTGGATGGGGGCGTCGTGAGTCTTGTTTCAGAACCTGAGGAAAGGTGTGGGCCCTCTTCTGAGAAAAATGCAGTGCAACACTGAATTTTGTGACTACGTCAGGAGGCTCTTGAACCTTCTGCGGCTCACTTGTGGACTTTGTAGAGATGCGTGATAATCCGAAGTGTTAAGGAAGAATATTCAGTTGAGAA
Organism: Rhinopithecus bieti; assembly: GCF_001698545.2. Classification (NCBI taxonomy): domain Eukaryota; kingdom Metazoa; phylum Chordata; class Mammalia; order Primates; family Cercopithecidae; genus Rhinopithecus; species Rhinopithecus bieti. The sequence goes on along the minus strand of NW_016820571.1, from coordinate 354 downwards.
AAATGTCGAAAGGTTGAAAGGGATGCCTGTCGCTATTTTGACTTGTGTGGCTGCACCCCAGAGTGCCCGGGGTAACATAAAAACATGAATTAGGCGGCTTTCTGAGGCTCAGCGGAGGCTGGGGCTGAGGGTCATGTCGAAGTCTGTGAGGTTAACCTGCACCCAGTGACAGTCATGGTGAAGTTTGAGATTAACTCGCACCCAGTAACGCTGTTGCAATGCAAGGTATATATTTGGTGTCATCCACGGGAAGAGGAAAGAGCAAATTTTCTCACGGCCTTGGCAGTTCCACATGATGGACGTTTAGTATCTACAGTTTTCTTCACGTAAGGCAGCTTTTTGCACAAAACATTA
>NW_016820570.1:0-1535 GCF_001698545.2 Rhinopithecus bieti | reverse complement strand
ATAGGATTCAATGCACTCCTAAATATCCTAATGCAGATTCCATGAAAACAGTGTTAGCAGACTGCTCAATGAAAAAAGCAGTGTAACTCTCTGAGATGAATTAACCCATCACAAAGCAGTTTCTCACAAAGCTTCCTTACATTTTTTATCTCAGAATATTTCCTTTGTCACCATAAGCTTCATTGTGTTAAGAAATATCCCATTGAAGATTCATAGAAAACAGTGTTAACCAACTGTCCCATGAAAAGAAAGATGCCACTCCATGAGATGAATTCACACATCACAAAGAACTTTCTCAGAAAGCTTCTTTTCAGTTTTTATGTGAGAGTATTTCCTTGTCACCATAGGCTTCAATGCGATCCAAAATATCCCTTCTGAGATTACCCAAAAAGAGTGCTACCAAACTTATCCATGAAAAGAATTGTGTAACTCTGTGAGATGATTTAACACTTCAGAAAGCAGTTTCTCAGAAAGCTTCTTTTCGCAATTTATCTGAGGACAGTTCGTTAGGCTTCAATGCAATCAAAAATATCCCTTTCAGATTCCCCAAAAAGAGTTCTAACAAAGTTATTCATGAAAAGAATAGTGTAACACTGAGAGATGAATTCATACATCCAAAGCAGTTTCTCAGAAAGCCTCTTTGTGTTTTTTATCTGAGGATGTTTCCTTTGTTCCTATAGGCTTCAATGTGCTCCAAAATATCCTAATGCAGATTCCACGGAAACAGTTTTAGCACACTGCTCACTGATAAGAATGGTGTAACCGTTTTAGAAGAATCCGTCCATCACAAGGCAATTTCTAATTAAGATTCTTTCTGGTTTTTACCTGAGGATATTTCCTTTGTCATCATAAGTGTCATTGAAGTAAGAAATATCCCATTGCAGATTCTAAGAAAACAGTGTTAGCAAACTGCTCAATGAAAAGAATAGTGTAACTCAGTGAGATGGATTCACACATCACAATGCAGTTTCTCAGAAGACTTCCTTCTAGTTTATATCTGAGGATATTTCCTTTTTCACCCTAGGCCTCAATGTGTAACCAAATATCACTTTGCAGAGTCCACCAAAAGAGTGTTAGCAAACTGCTTCATGAAGAGAAAACTGTAACTCTGTGAGATGAATTCACACACCACAAAGACATTTCTCAGAAAGCTTCTTTCTAATTTTTATTTGAGGATATTTCCTTTGTCAGCATTGGCTTCAATGGAAAGAATAGTGTAACTCTGTGAGATGAATTAGCCCATCACAAAGCAGTTTCTCAGAAGGTTTCCTTTTAGTTTTTATCTGAGGATATTTCCTTTGTCACCATAAGTTTCTTTGTGCTAAGAAATATTTCATTGCAGATTCTCAGAAAATAGTGTTGGGAAACTGCTGAATGAAAAGAAAACTGTAACTCTGGGAGATGCCTTCACATATCACAAGGCAGTTACTCAGAAAGATTCTTTCTAGCTTTTTTTCTGAAGATATTTCCTTTTTCACCATAGGCCTCAAGAGGCTCTGAAATATCACTTTGCAGATTCCACGATAACAGTGTTA
>NW_016820569.1:0-1531 GCF_001698545.2 Rhinopithecus bieti | reverse complement strand
AAAACTTGAAAGAAGCTTTTTGAGAAACTGCTTTGTGATGTGTGAAATTATCTCAAAGAGTTACTCCTTTATTTTCATGGAGCAGTTTGATAACACTGTTTTCGTGGAATCTACAATAGGATATTTGGGAGTGCATTGAAGCCTTTGGTGAAAGGGAAATATCTTCAGATAAAAACCAAAAAGAATCTTTCTGTGAAACTGCTTTGTGATGTGTGAATTCACCTCACCAAGTAACACTGTTCTTTTCATTGAGAGGTTTGCTAACACTTTTTTCATTTAATCTGTAATGGGATATTAGGGAGCGCATTGAGGAGTACGGTGAAAAGGAAATAACCTCAGTAAAACTAGAAAGAGGCTTTCAGAGAAACTCCTTTAGTTGTGTACATTCATCTCATAGAGCTAAAGGTTTCTGTTGAGGGAACACTTCAGCATCACAGTATTTGTGGTGTCTGAGAAGGGATATCTGAGAGTGCATTGAAGCCTATGGTGACAAATGAAATATCCTCAGAAAACAACCAACGAGAAGTTTTCTGAGAAACAGCTTTCCAATGTTTGAATTTACCTCATAGATTTACAGCTTGCTTTCCATGGAGCAGTTTACTAACACTATTTTCACGGAATCTGCAAAGGAATATTCACAAGTGAATTGAGGCAAATGGTGAAAAAGGAAATATCCTTAGACAAAAACTAGAAAGATGCTTTCTGACAAACTGATTTGTGATGTGTGAATTCATCTCACATAGTTACATGATTCTTTTCATGGATCAGTTTAGTTTCACAGTTTTTGTGGAATCTGAGAAGGGGAAATTTTAATCGCATTGAAGCCTATGGTGACAAAGGAAATATAATCAGATAAAATCTAGAAAGCAACATTCTGAAAACTTACTTGTGATATGGGAATTCATCTCTCAGAGTTACACCATTCTTTTCATTGAGAAGTTTGCTAAGACTTTTTTCGTGGAATCTGCGATGGGATATTATGGAGTGCAGAGAGGTCGATGGTGGAAAAGGATATATCCTCAGATGAAAACTAGAAGGAAGATTTCTGAGAAACTGCTTTACCATGTGTTAATTCCTCTGACAGAGATACACGATTCTTTTCATGGATCAGTTTGGTAGCACTGTTTTGGGGGAAACTGAGAAGGGATATTTTGAATCACATTGATGACTATGGTGACAAAGGAAATATCTTCAGAAAAGAAGTAGAAAGAAGCTTTCAGAGAAAGGATATTGTGATGTGTGAATTCATCTCACAGTGTTACACCTTTCTTTTCATAGAGCAGTTTGCTAAAGTTGTTTTCATTGAATCTGCATTGGGATATTTGGGAGTGCATTGAGGCCTATAGTGTAAAAGGAAATAACCTCAGATAAAAACTAGAAAGAAGCTTTCTGAGAAACTGTTTTGGGATGTGTGAATTCATCTCAGAGAATTACACGGTTCTTTTCATTGAGCAGTTTGATGACACTGTTTTCATTTAATCTGCAATAGGATGTTTGGGAGCCCATTGAGTCCTATGGTGAAAAAGGAATA
>NW_016820568.1:0-502 GCF_001698545.2 Rhinopithecus bieti | reverse complement strand
AGAAACTCCTTGGTGATGTGTTAATAAATCTCACAGAGTTACACAGTTCTTTTCATGGAACAGTTTGCTAACACTGTTTTCTTGGAATCTGCAATGGGATATTTTGGAGTGCATTAAAGCTTATTGTGACGAATGAAACATTCTCAGACAAAAAATATAAAGACGATTTCTGAGAAACTGCTTATTGATTTCTGAATTCGTACCACAGACTTACACGATCCTTCTCATGGAGCAGTTTGGTAGCACTGTTTTTGGGGAACCTGAGAAGGGATATTTTGGATCACATTGAAGCCTATGGTGAAAAAGAAAGTATCCTCAGATAAAAAGTAGAATGAAGCTTTCTGAGAAAGGACTTTGTGATATGTGAATTCATCCCACATTGTTACACCTTTCTTTTCATGGAGCAGTTTGTATAAACTGTTTTCATGGAATCTGCCATGGGATATTTGGGAGTGCATTGAGGCCAATGGTGTGAAGGAAATATCCTCAGATAAAACTAGAA
>NW_016820567.1:0-1534 GCF_001698545.2 Rhinopithecus bieti | reverse complement strand
CGGCCACAGCACTCCAGCCTGGGTGACAGAGTGAGACTTCGTCTCAAAAAAAAAAAACCAAAAAAACAAAAAAACAAAACAATTAGCTGGGCGTGGTGGCGCATGCTTGTAATCCCAGCTACCCAGGAGGCTGAGGCAAGAGAGTCTCCTGAACCCGGAAGGCAGAGGCTGCTGTGAGCTGAGATTGCGCCACTGCACTCCAGCCTGGCGACAGAGCAAGAGACTCTGTCTCAAAAAAGAAGGTACAGTAGACTAATTCCTGTAACATCATCCATTGCATCCGGAAGCTAGCAGGAGATAAGAGTTTATGATAAGGCTCTAAGGGGAGGAGGTGGCACAGGGGTAAGACTTTCAAAGGCCACTCTTCACAAACTGAAGCAAACAGGGGGATACCGGGAAACCGGACACACACAGAGCATCTTCCAGAAACACCAGTTCTACTCAGAATGAAGCCATTTAGCATGTCACTGTGATACCAAAACATGAATCTCTCATGAACCCACCAAAAGTAAAAATGCAGAGGATCAAGGCCTGGGAGAGAAGGCCTGAGGCATCTGAGGAGCCTTGAGTCTGCCCAGGTGCTCGGCCCACGCTCCCAGGCTCACTGTAGTCACACACTCACGTGGCTTCACGGAGCATGCACTGCTCACAACTGTGCGGTGTCAGGAAGAGGAGGAATGGACTGTTCCCAGGAAAGAGGCAGAGAGCAGAGGCAAGCAGCCCTGTGCAGTAGGCAGGGCCTGACCGGCACAAAGCCCAGGCCAGGCCAGTCCGCGACAAACTGCAGGCCAAGCTGCCCTTCACGCCGCTGGCACTTTCCTCAGGGAAATGTCAAGCCAGAGTGGTCGGATCTTCCAGTGCTGTTTCTTGGTTTGGGGTACTTTTTTTTTTTTTTTTTTTGAGATATCTGAGTTTTTAAATAGTCAAGCTCTCAGTTTTCAAATGTTGGCAAATATTTTTAAAAATTTAAATGTGCAGGCCAAACAAAAGAGGCGCAGGGAAACGGGCAGGCCACAGCCTCTGCAGCCCTGGGGGAGTGCTGGTGTACAGGTCATGCCGTGGGGAAGGAAGAACTCAGCACAGCCTCCAAGCACAACGTGGCAGTTATCTATGGAAATTTTACATTCAATAGACTTCGACCCAGCAATTCCACATCTAGGAGTTGCTTCTTTTTAATAATCACTTGTGAACAAAACACAGGTACAAGAATGTTCCCTGCAGTCAATTTTCAGTCAGGTGCGGTGGCTCACACCTGTAATCCCAGCACTTTGGAAGGCCGAGGCGGGCCAATCACCTGAGGTCAGGAATTCAAGACCAGCCTGGACAACATGGCAGAACTCTGTCTCTACTAAAAATACAAAAATTAGATGGGCGTGGCGGCATGTGCCTGTAATCCCAGCTACCTGGGAGGTTGAGGCATGAGAATTGCTTGAACCAGGGAGGTGGAGGTTGCAGTGAGCAGAGATCACGCCACTACATTCCAGCCTGGGCAACAGAGCAAGACTCCCTCTAAAAGAAAAAAAAAAAGGCTGGG
>NW_016820566.1:0-1232 GCF_001698545.2 Rhinopithecus bieti | reverse complement strand
TTTTTTTGCCTTCGAATACCAGCTTGGTGGAGGAGTTGTCTTTGGAGAATAGCACTGGCTGAGTGTATCTCAGTTCTGGACTCACATTCAGCTAGCTTATATCTAGATACAGACATAGAGGAAAAGTTATATCTAGATATAGCTATAGAGGAAAGTATTTCAGGAAGGAATGGTGAGCAAAACAGCTCACCGTTGATTACCGTTGAAAGCTCAAGCATGATGAAACTGAAAAATGTCTACTGGGTTTAGTAATGTGGAGTGCACTGATTACTGAACATTTGATATGAAGGAGTGGCTGGAAAAGAACTCAGAGTTCTAAAAGGATGAAAGTGATTAAGAAAGGGAAGCAGGAAATGTAAACCACACTCTTGAGAAATTTTCTGTGAAGAGAAGGTCAGTAGCCAGAGGGGGATTGAAGGCAGGTTTTAAAGATGAGAGTGAATTGAGACTGTTTATGATACTGATGGAAAAAGGAAGCAAGGGGAGAATATAATAAATAACTAAGGGACAATTTCTGGTAAGACAGCAGAGGATGGGCTCCAGTGTGTGGTTTAGATACTGGCCTTAGATAAAAGGAGAGTCACCATTCTTATTTTATAGGTGATGAAGAGGAAAGAATGAGCACAGATAAAAGCAGTTTTCTAGATTCCGTATGGGGAGTTGCAGTACCTGTCTCATGGCTTGAACTTTCCTTGTAGGTAGGAGGTATGATCATGTGCTGATAATAAAATGGGAGAACTAGGACGAATTATGGGGGAAGTTGGAGATTTGAATACAGTAAGGAAAATTAGAAATGGCTGACTAGAAAAACATCTTGGCAGACAAGGCCCAGTGACGGCTGTTGGTTTATTCCTTATATACAATTCTGTCTTGCTTGCTAGGATGCTCAAGTTTGAAAGTTAAGAGATAATGCTTTCCCACATTTATTTGGACACCATATAAACATTTTCTTTGAAGTATTCACAATATTACACATTTGAGACGGAGTCTCGCTCTGTCGCCCAGGCTGGAGTGCAGTGGCCGGATCTCAGCTCACTGCAAGCTCCGCCTCCCGGGTCTACGCCATTCTCCTGCCTCAGCACATTATTACCTTTATTTAGTAAAACATAATAATTATAAAGATTCCTGGTAAGTTTTTCTAGTCTTATATTTTAAACTACTGAAACTACGTCCTTTTGACTGGGCGCTGTGACTCAAGCCTATAATCCCAGCACTTTGGGAGGCCGGGGGGG
>NW_016820565.1:0-1535 GCF_001698545.2 Rhinopithecus bieti | reverse complement strand
TTTTATTTTATTTTATTTATTTATTTAAAGTTTTTTGAGATGAGGGTCTCACTATGTTGACCAGACTGGTCTCGAACTCCTGGCTTCAAGTGATCCTCCCATCATTGTGGCCTCCCAAGGTGCTGGGATTACAGGCATGAGCCACCACGCCCAGAAACTTGAGTTAATATTTAGTTTTGGGTAAAGGAGAAAGAAAACAATGGCTGAGCTATATAGCCTGTCTCAGTCTGTGCTTGGTTTGAGATCAGTAGTCAGCCTGCAATCTTAGACTGATTAATTAACCTCTTATTGCCTCAGTAAAATGATAATCCAGTCGTCCTTTATAATCTTAGCAATTTTGGGAGGGTAAAGGGTAAAAAAAATACAAAAAAGTTCTAGAAGTGTCAGGGAAAATTATGTTGATAATGGTCATATGGAATGTCCTTCAAGTTTGCCTTTTTTAATTTAAGATGTTATCAGTAACCAATCAGCCGTATTTCAAGCTAACATTGTATTTGCTTTTAAAGTTTTTGACTTGTATTATTTTGTTTTGTGGTGGCATGATTTTTGGTAAAGACTGCAGAATTCCTTCTTAGTAGTGAAGAAATAGAAACCAAAGATGAAAAAGAAATGGATAAAGAAAATAATGATGGCAGTAGTGAAATTGGCAAGGCAGTTGGCTTCCTCTCTGTTCCCAAGTCTCTCTCATCAGATTCTACTTTACTTCTATTTAAGGACAGCTCTTCCAAGATGGGGTAAGTGATTCTCTCTAAGAAAATTTAAAATTGCCTTGGATTTGCCCCTCCTGTAAAAACTAGGAACAGATACTGAACCAATTTACTTTCTTATTTTAATACAGTTACTTTCCTATTGAAGAAAAATCAGAAACAGATGAAAACTCAGGCAAACAGCCTAGCAAACTGGGTAAGTAGTGATTCTTGTGTAGAACTTGACATTTCTTTTGTCCCTCAGCTTTGATATTTAAGGACTGCAGTACTGTAAGTTTCCATTTTTTAAAATCTGGTCACTTCCCAGTTTTATATGTGGCAATGAAAGGGGTTTATGAATTAGAATATTTTTCTTGGTCTATTTTTTGAAAACTTACTTGCAGTTTATTTATAGTAGACTGTGGCACATAATGGCCTTAGTGAATGTGTGTTGATTGAGTGAGCAATGAAATATTTCTTTCTTTTTTTTTTTTTTTTTTTTTTTTTGAGACGGAGTCTGGCTCTGTTGCCCAGGCTGGAGTGCAGTGGCTGGATCTCAGCTCACTGCAAGCTCCGCCTCCCGGGTTTACGCCATTCCTCTGCCTCAGCCTTCTGGGTAGCTGGGACTACAGGCACCCGCCACCTCGCCCGGCTAGTTTTTTGTATTTTTTAGTAGAGATGGGGTTTCACCATGTTGGCCAGGATGGTCTCGATCTCCTGACCTCGTGATCCGCCCGTCTCGGCCTCCCAAAGTGCTGGGATTACAGGCTTGAGCCAGCAATGAAATATTTCTATATGTAGATCAAAGGAAGATGTATAATTGATTGGATAGGCTGGGCGTGGTGGCTC
>NW_016820564.1:0-1415 GCF_001698545.2 Rhinopithecus bieti | reverse complement strand
GGCAATTCAATAAATATATATGAGGTTTGGGAACTTACACCGAGATTTCAGAGGATGTATGGAAATGCCTGGATGCCCAGGCAGAAGTTTGCTGAAGGGGCAAGGCCCTCATGGAAAACCTCTGCTAGGGCAGTGCAGAAGGGAAAAGTGGGGTGGGAGTCCCCACACGGAGTCCCTACTGAGGCACCACCTAGTGGAGCTTTGAGAAGAGGGCCACTGTCCTCCAGACCCCAGGATGATAAATCCACCTACAGCTTGCCCCATGCACCTGGAAAAGCGACAGACAATGCCTGCCCATTAAAGCAGCCAGGAGGGGCTATACCCTGCAAAGCCACAGGGGCGGAGCTGCCCAAGGCTGTGGGAGCCCACCTCTTGCAGCAGTGTGACCTGGATGTGAGACATGGAGTCAAAGGAGATCATTTTGGAGCTTTAAGATTTGACTGCCCCACTGGATGTCAGACTTTCATGGGGCCTGTAGCCCCTTCGTTTTGGCCAATGCCTCCCATTTGGAATGGCTGTATTTACCCAGTGCCTGTATCCCCATAGTATCTAGGAAGTAACTAACTTACTTTTGATTTTACAGGCTCATAGGTGAGAGGGACTTGCTTTGTCTCTCATGAGACTTTGGACTGCGGACTTTTGAGTTAATGCTGAAATGAGTTAAGACTCTGGGGGACTCTTGGGAAGATATGATTGGTTTTGAAATGTGAGAACAATTAGGAGGGACTGGGGGCAGAATGATATGGTTTGGCTTTGTCCACATTCAAATCTCATCTTGAATTTCTATGTGTTATGGGAGGGACCCGGTGGGAGGTAATTGAATCATGAGGGCAGGTCTTTTCTGTGCTGTTCTCGTGATAGTGAATAATTCTCATGAGATCTGATGCTTTTATAAAGGGGAGTTTCCCTGCACAAGTTCTTTTCTTGTCTGCCATCATGTGCAATGTGCCTTTCACCTCTGCCATGATTATGAGGCCTCCGTGGCCATGTGGAACTGTGAGTCCTTTAAACTTCTTTGTTTTGCAAATTGCCCAATCTTGGGAATGTCTTTATCAGCAGTGTGAAAACGGCCTAATATACTAATTTATAGCTAGTAGATAAAAAACCAGGGACTTCCCATTGGCATTGGAACTGGGATTGTGGGGGCAGTCTTGTGGAACTGAGCCCTTAACCTGTGGGGTTGAATGCTATCTCCAGGTATATCATGCCAGAATTGAATTCGATTAGAGGATACCTAGCTTGTGTTCAATGCAGAATTGGTTGCTGGTGAGGAGAAATCCCTATACGCATTTTGCTGACCGGAGGTAAAGCATTTTATGTTGATTCTTGAGTGACAGAATAGAAATAACATACTGTTTTGGCTGGGCGCGGTGGCTCAAGCCTGTAATCCCAGCACTTTGGGAGGCCGAGACAGG
>NW_016820563.1:0-1365 GCF_001698545.2 Rhinopithecus bieti | reverse complement strand
TTTTTATATATACACATACATAATTATACATATACATACACACACATAATTATCTGTTAGGCTTATGGATTTCCTATTAAGCTAATGTGCTGTCACACTAAAGCACTAGTCCATTTTTCTCATATAATGCAGATAACACTCAGTTTCAGTAAAAATAACGGTCATTAGGCATTTGGTTTTGCCTTCGTTTTAAAGAATATTTGCAACTATGGGCTACTGTTTTTATAAAATCTATTTAGAAAAAGCATAGACCTTATAGTACAATCAGTCCTTGGCTTACCACTGATACAAAGACATATATATGTACTATATAATTCAAAATACTACTGCAGGCAGTTAACTTCATCCAATTTCCATTATTTCCTTACAACTGAAGCACACCAAAATCCAGTAGAAGTCTAAAGATTGTCATCAAGCCTTAAAAAAAAAAAAAGAAAAGAAAAGAAAAAGGAAAATTCTAACAGCAATTTCCTAGGAAAACAGAGTTCTAAATATAAAACCTAAGAAGTAAATTATACTGTTTTTCCCATTTTACAGATGAGGAAATGGAGACACAGGTTAAGTGAGTAACTTGCCCAAGGTTACAAAGTGGTAGAGCCAGAATTCATGCTTTAGCCGGCTCTTGGAGTGCTTTCCCTTCACCACTATGGTACCCTAAACTACTCCAAATTTATCTTTAATTGGCATTTTGGGTTCTTTTTTTCCTCTTCATAGCTTTCCATACTTTCCAAATTTTCTATAATATTATTAATTTTATAAAGGAGATTACATATTGTTCCAAATTAGGTTTATCAGAAGTTATTGCTCTTTTCCTCAGTGTGTATTCATCTAGATGCAACAACATACATATTTATTGGAACATATATATTTATTGAATTTTCAAAAGGACATTCCACTTATGTGCTTTTTCATTTGTTTCAGCAACTGGAGAGGGCTGTATCACTCAGAATCGGAGAGGCAGCTCCTGACTTGAAAATGATCATTCTGTGTAGCGTGTGAGCAGTTTCCAAACATCTGTGTCCTAGAATATAGAGGGGCCAGGGAGAAGAAGATCAGTGTGTGTGTGTGAGACAGTGTGTGTGTGCGTTTTAAGGGAGAAGGGAATAGATTGAGTAAGGAAAGGAGAGGAACATATTCTCAGTATCAGTAGTCTGGCATCAAATTTTGTGTTGTTTGGAAGAAATCAAATTCAAGAGAAAATTAGGGGCCCCTTTCCTCAGTTCAGTGGCTGTTTTCCTCCTCCATTTTAAAACATACTTAATATTAAATAGGCCAATGAATTTAATCAGACACTATCTTTTATATAAAGAAAGAAAGAGAAGAAAACCAGTATTACAAATTTATAGTCTTTGGTTTGAAGATACG
>NW_016820562.1:0-1751 GCF_001698545.2 Rhinopithecus bieti | reverse complement strand
GATTATGGAGAAAGAAATATCCTCAGGAAAATCCAGTAGGAAGCTTTTGGTGAAAGTGCTCTGTATCGTCTTAATTCCTCTCTCTCAGTTAAGTCTCCCTTTTCATTGAGCAGTTTTCTATCCCTGTATATGTTTAGCGTGTGATGGGATATTCGGCAGCACTTTGAGGCTTACGGTGAAAAAGGAAATATGACCAGACCGAAAATGGAGAGAAGCTTTCCGAGGAAGTAGTTTGTGACATGTGCATTCCAATCACAGTTTTATACCTCCCTTCTCATACAGCATCGGAGAAACCCTTTTGGAGAAACAGGTACCAAGTGATATTCAGGAGCATGTTGATGCCGATGGTGAAAAGCGAAATAGCCTCAGACAAAAACTGGAAAGAAGTTTTCTAGGAAACTACTCTGTGAAATGTGTAATCATCTCACATAGATAAAGCTTTCTTTAAATTATGCAGCTTTGAAAGTGTCATGGAAGGATCCACGAAGGGAACTTCAGGAGCACATTCAGGACTATGGTGAAAAAGCAAATATCTTCACATAAAAACTGGAATGAAGCTGTCTGTGAATCTGCTTTTTGCAATGTTTATTCATCTCACATAGATGAAGGTTTCTTTACATTACGCAGCTTGGAAACTCCGTCGTGGATGGATTCGCGAAGGGATATTTCGGATCACACTGAGGCCTATGGTGAAATAGCAAATATAGTCAGATAAAAACTGGAGAGAAGGTTTCTGAGAAACTGCTTTGTGACGTGTGCATTACCCTCACAGTGTTATACCTCTTGTCTCATATAGCGTCGGGGAAATCGTTTTGAAGCAACAGGTACCAAGTGACATTCGGGAGAATGTTGATGCCATTGGTGAAAAGGGAAATAGCCTCAGACAAAACGTGGAAAGAAGCTTTCTAGGAAACTACTCAGTGATATCTGTAATCATCTCAGATAGATAAAGGTTTCCTTATATTACACAGCTTGGAAACTGTCATGGACGGATCCTTGAAGGGATCCTCTGGAGCACATTCAGGATTATGGTGAAGAAGGAAATATCTTCAGATAAAAAGTGGAAAGAAACTTCTGTGAATATGCTTTTTCTATGTTTATTCATCTCACAGAGATGAAGATTACATAACGCAGCTTGGAAACTCCCTCGTGGATGGATCCGCGAAGGGATATTTGGGATCGCATTCAGGCCTACCTATGGTGAAATAGGAAATATAGTCAGATAAAAATTGGAGAGAAGCTTTCTGAGAAACTGCTTGGTGTCATGTGCATTCCACTCAGGGAGGTATAACTTTCTTCTCATAAGGCACAGTTTGAACACTGTTCCTGTAAAACCAAAAGACTGATATTTGGAGCACATTGAAGACTATGGCAAAAAGTGAAATGTCGTCCAATAAAAAACAGAAAGAAGCACTCGAATAAACTGCTCTCTGACATATCCATTCATTTCACTGGGTTAAAGGTTACTCTACATTTCCCAGTTTGAAAGTCGGTCTTTGAGGGTTCTACAAAGGGATTGTCAGTGGTAACCGGAGGACTGAGTGAGGCAAGGAAATATCTTCCATCAAAATTGTAGAGAAGCTTTCTGGGCAACTGTTTTGTGATGTTTGCATTCATGTCAGAGAGTTAAATCATTCTTTGGATTGAGCAGTTTGAAATCACTGCTTCTGTGGAATCTGAGAAAGAACATTTGGAAACCTTCTTTAGAATACCCTGAAAAAGAAATAATCTCAAAGAGAATCCAGAAGGAA
>NW_016820561.1:0-1410 GCF_001698545.2 Rhinopithecus bieti | reverse complement strand
ATATTTCTTTAAAATGTTTAAATTTTAAAAGCACAATTGTACTATTTTGTCCAATTAGAGCAACAACAACAACAAAAAATCTAAGTGGTAGAAAATCCCAGTACACCCAACAAACTTCACAAAGAATAAAGGTAATTCTCTCATTCCAAATACACACACACACACACACACACACACACACACATGCTTATGCACACTTTAGCTTACAAGGTAAAAATACAATGAACAGTAAGAGATTAAAAATTAGTAAATAAAGAAGAGAGACGAGATGCCATCAATAAATGAAATATGAAAAATCTTCAGAAGTACTGAGAATACTGCAGTTCAGTCTTGCAAATGGATAGCGTTAAGTGTTTATGCATAACTCAATGTTCTGAGAAAGAAAGACAGTTTCAGGGAAAGCAGATGAGAGCCCCAATGTTGAATGTAGATTTGCTTTAGTTGAAATTAACTTTTCTCTTTTACTTCTAGTTAAAATGATTAGACAATGTAAAATATGTATTTACTAGATGCTCTTGCAGTTGGGAGATTAGAAAGGTGGAAAGGGGAGAGACACATATAGTGGTAGCAGTTGATTGGCAATTTACCCCAAAATCTCATGTTCTGGATTCAAGGCTGGGTGGAAAGCAGTTATGCTGGGGTTTTGGGAGTGGGGAAACAGTGGTAGCAGCAGTAGCAGCAGCAGCAGCAACATTTTTTGACCTCTGAACTACAGCTAGCAAAGTGTGGTAGAGAAACTCAAAGTCTGTTGGAACACCCTTACTTTTTCTCTTCCAATTCTTTAGCAGCTAATTCTCTGTAGTCCATTCCTTCAGCTGGAAATTCCTAGAGTGGGCCTTATATCCTGCACTAAACCCAGGAACTGGAAATGTGAGTCATCCTGAGGTTTTGTGGCTTCCTAACAGAGGGCACAGAAATTGTGTAATAGAAACAAGTCATCCCTGCTGAGCTTGATCTGAATCCTGACCTGAGAAGAATCCACTAACATAATAAAATTCTTATACTAAACCACAAAGTTTTGGGGTAGTTTGTTGTGAAACAGAAATTTCTGTTTGTTAGAACAAAAAGTTGATACCTGAACATAGTGTTCTCCTGTAATAAAACTTAAAATTTGCCACTGGCTTTGGGCTGGGTGCCGGGCTGAAACTTGAAGGACCTTGAGAAATCTGTTACTGAAAGTTGTAAAAGGTTCAATGCAACTATTGGTGAAGTCTGCAAAGACAGGGAAAAAAAATGTTTCTGAGAACTGAAAAAAGAAATAATCCTTATTACAAAGCGGCAAAAAGTTTCCCACAACTCACCAATGTTGTGAAAAAGAGAAAATGTGTCAAATGCACATAATTGATTAGAAGTACTTTCTGAATGTGGCAAGTGCCAACTAATTTTTTAAACTGTTTATAATAACATATG
>NW_016820560.1:0-1415 GCF_001698545.2 Rhinopithecus bieti | reverse complement strand
TTTTTGAGACAGGTCTTGCTCTATTGCCCCAGGCTGGAGTGCAGTGGTGCCATCTTGGCTCACCGCAACCTTCGCCTCCCAGGTTCAAAGGATCTTCATGCCTCAGCCTCCCAAGTAGCTGGGATTACAGGCATACACCACCATGCCTGGCTAATTTTTGTATTTTTAGTAGAGATGGGGTTTTGCCATGTTGGCCAGGCTGATCTCAAACTCCTGGCATCAAGTGACCCACCACTTCAGCCTCCCAAAATACTGGGATTGCAGATGTAAGCCACCATGCCTGGCCCTTTATCTTAAAGATTACTGTGAGGCTCAAAAGAAAGAATGCAAAACAAAAACAGTTCTGGAAAATCTGAAATGTAGTACAGTATCAGGTATTATTCCAGAAGAGACTAAATCCTTACTTTGACTAACAACACTTAACAAGGAACCATGGGACCTTATTTTCAGACGGGATGACGCCAAAGCCCAAGCTTTTTCTTTTTTTCATTTTTGAGACGGAGTCTCGCTCGGTCACCTAGACTGGAATGCAGTGGCACAATCTCAGCTCACTGCAACCTCCTCCTCCCGGGTTCAAGTGATTCTCCTGCCTCAGCCTCTCTAGTAGCTGGGACTACAGGCATGTGCCACCACGCCCGGCTAAGTTTTTGTATTTTTAGTAAAGACGAAGTTTCACCATGTTAGCCAGGATGGTCTCGATCTCCTGACCTCGTGATATGCCCACCTCGGCCTCCCAAAGTGCTGAGCTTTGGAAGTGTGAGCTACCGCGCCCAGCCAGCCCAGGCTTTTTCTATAACATACTGCCCCTCAATGATCAGATCTAAAAGCCGGCTTTCATGGTACTTAATCACTACAGTGCTTCTTTCCAAAAAGGCAGAAACAGAAATAGTACATGCATTTTTGCCTACCTTCATGGGTCCAAGAATCCCAAGTTAAGCATCCCTGTCCTGTCCTAGTAGAAGGAAATCTGTTCCTATACATCTTTGTTTTTGCCTATCCTGGTGAACATGACAAGAAGGGACAGAGCAAATAGAAAATAGGAATATTGTGAAATAAGCCGAAATGCTCACTGGCGGAGCTATCTGCTTACCTCATTGGGAGAATTGCTAGAAGTATGGCTTTTTCATGAACATGCCAACCAAACATAAAGGAGCTCAAGGCACAAAGAGTTAGACATCGGAGAAAGCCTCTGGGCCCTTGGGGTTTAAACCAAAGACAGAAAATAGAGGGCTAGAAACAACAGGCAAAGATAAACTTCAGTATCATTTGAAATAGACTTTACAGAAACAGAATTCAGGTGAATACAATTTGCATCATCTCTGCGAGACAGCAGATCTTAGACAATTCTTCATGAAATCAAATCATTGATCACTTTGTGCAGTCTAACAAAAGTTAACATAAAAGCAACAACTCAG
>NW_016820559.1:0-502 GCF_001698545.2 Rhinopithecus bieti | reverse complement strand
TGAAGGACATTTTAACACAAAAGGAAATAAGAGCCACACCTGGAACACTGTATATAGTTTCTGTGTCCTTATCTGAGAAAAGATACACTATGGCTAGAGGAGGGCCACAGGAGGAAAAGAAACTGATCTGAGAGTTGGAAAGATCCAGAATAGAATGAAAGCATTCTGCTGTTTCAGAGATGTTCAAAGGAAATGCAGTTGTTAGGTCTGCACCCAAATCTTCTGAAGTTATCACCTAGAAGAACATCAGACCCTTCCACAAAATAGCCCTGGATGCCATTGTCAGATGTCCTACCATGAACCCATAAGACTGATCCAGTCTTATAACTCATGTGGCCTTATTTACAAATATCATTGTTTTATCATTACAAACTCTACTTTGTTCCCAGAAGTACCACTAAAAGAGAGGGGGTTCTTTGTAGGTTCTGGATATTAGCCCTTTGTCAGATGGGTAGATCGCAAAATTTTTCTCCCATTCTGTAGGCTGCGTGTTCACTCTGAT
>NW_016820558.1:0-1530 GCF_001698545.2 Rhinopithecus bieti | reverse complement strand
GAAAACTTAATTTTTAAAAAGGTGCCATTCATAGTTTCATTAAAAGTATTTTTTTTTTTGAGGCGGAGTCTCACTCTTTCGCCCAGGCTGGAGTGCAGTGGCCGGATCTCAGCTCACTGCAAGCTCCGCCTCCTGGGTTTAGGCCATTCTCCTGCCTCAGCCTCCCGAGTAGCTGGGACTACAGGCACCCGCCACCTCGCCCGGCTAGTTTTTTTGTATTTTTTAGTAGAGACAGGGTTTCACTGTGTTAGCCAGGATGGTCTCAATCTCCTGACCTCGTGATCCGCCCATCTCAGCCTCCCAAAGTGCTGGGATTACAGGCTTGAGCCACCGCGCCCGGCTCTTAATTAAATTTTAAAATTTTAAATTCTTTTGGAGACAGAGTCTTGCTATGCTGCCCACGCTGGGATATAGTGGTTATTCACAGACACAGTAATAGTGCATACAGCCTCAAACTTCTGGGCTAAAGTGATCCTCCAGCTTCAGCCTCCTCGGTAGCTTGGACCATAGGCGCATGCTGATATACCTGACCTGGTTGAATTTCATGTCATTTTAAAATACTATATATAGATAACCCACTTTAATGATATACTTTTATTTATTTATTTATTTGAGATGGAGTTTCGCTCTTGTTACCCAGGCTGGAGTGCAATGGTGCGATCTCGGCTCACAGCAGCCTATGCGTCCCAGATTCAAGTGATTCTCCTGCCTCAGCCTCCCGAGGAGCTGGGATTACAGGCATGTGCCACCATGCCAGGCTAATTTTGTATTTTTAGTAGAGATGGGGGTTTCTCCATGTTGGTCAGGCTGGTCTTGAACTCCCGACCTCAGGTGATCCACCTGCCTTGGCCTCCCAAAGTGTTGGATTACAGGCATGAACCACTGCACTCAGCCAATGATATATTTTTAAAACGTGAACCCAAGAAAATGACAACTTAGGAAAAACATTTCCAGCATATATGAGAGACAAATTGTTTAGATCCTAATTTATGAAGAACTCTTAAAAATTAATAAGAAGATGAACCATTATCATTTTGCTTTCCTGATTGATTTAACTGATACTTTAAAACTTTTTCTCACCCAGCAGCTACAGTGACATTGTGCAGGTTTATAAAAGGTAAAAGGCTTATTTGTCTTTCGTACTTTAAGCATGTCCCAGGTGGATGTGGATTCAGGAATTGAAAACATGGAGGTTGATGAAAATGATCGAAGAGAAAAACGGAGCCTCAGTGATAAGGTTGGTAAGCGATGAAGCCCTTGGTACAGGTAATATAAACAAACACATTTCATGTCTTGTATCTTTAGAGTCTGTTAGAGTGGGGCCACCCCAAATCAGGAAGTCCTAGGCAGGTGATTATTTTTATTTTTTCGAGGAAAAACGAATAACCTAGATTACCCTTATTCATGGAAGTGTAACTCAGTCCTTTGATCTGATAATATCCATCTGTTTTTGGTTCAGGGCCATGATTTTGTCAGTACATTTAGGTTGTCATAGGAACTAATTTAGAGCAAATTAGAATTCTTTATGTT
>NW_016820557.1:0-268 GCF_001698545.2 Rhinopithecus bieti | reverse complement strand
ATGATGAATATTGGCCCCCACTCTTTTCTGACTTGTAGAGTTTCTGCCCAGAGATCCACTGTTACTGATGGGCTTCCCTTTGTGGGTAACCCCACCTTTCTCTCTGGCTGCCCTTAACATTTTTTCCTTCATTTCAACTTTGGTGAATCTGACAATTATGTGTCTTGGGGTTGCTATTCTCGAGGAGTATCTTTGTGGCATTCTCTGTATTTCCTGAATTTGAATGTTGGCCTGCCTTGCTAGGTTGGGGAAGTTCTCCTGGATAATA
>NW_016820556.1:0-1234 GCF_001698545.2 Rhinopithecus bieti | reverse complement strand
CTTTTCTTTCTTTTCCAGAAAGACAGTCTTGCTCTGTTGCCCAGGCTGTAGTGCTGTGGTGTGATCTCGGCTCACTGCAACCTCCACCTCCTGGGGTCAAGCAATTCTTGTGCCTCAGTCTCCTGACTTGCTAGGATTACAGGTGCATGCCATCATGCCCAGTTAATTTTTTTTTTTTTTTTTAAGTAGAGTTGGGATTTTGCCATGTTGCTCAGGCTTGTCTCAAACTCCTGGGCTTAAGCAATCTGCCTGCCTTGGCCTCCCAAAGTACTGGGATTACAGGCATGAGCCATGGCATCCAGCCTGTTAATGTCTTATTTAGGCTATTTGCATCTCTGCTCATAAATATATTGACCTATCATTTCTTCCCCTCTTCTTTTGCTTTTGTGAGCTCATCATCCTGTTTTATTACATTGGCAAGTAATACTAGCCAAGTCAAATGAGTTGGGAAGTTTCCCATCTTTCTCTATGCTCTAAATACAATTTATAAAGCGTATGGAAAAGTTTAGAGGTTTTATATAGTTTGACTCAAAAACAGCCTGGCCTACTATCTTTGTCTCAAGCTAGATGGAGCAAGTAGGGGGAAAGATTTTAAAATACCCTTTAGATTTATTTTAGGATTATTTGACTAATCAGTTTTTCGCTTTCTTCCTGAGTTAATTTAAAAATTTTCCTTGGCCAGGTACAGAGGCTCACGCCTGTAAACCCAGCACTTTGGGAGGCCGAGGTGGGTGGATCACTTGAGGTCAGCAGTTCGAGACCAGCCTGGCCAACATGGCAAAACCCCATCTCTACTAAAAATACAAAAATTAGCCAGACATGGTGGTGTGCTCCTGTGGTCCCAGCTACTCAAGAGGCTGAGGCAGGAGAATCGCTTGGACCTGGGAGGTGGAGGTTGCAGTGATCCAAGATTGCACCACTGTACTCCAGCCTGGGTGACAGAGTAAGACTCTGTCTCAAAACACATTTTTTTTTTCCTGAAAAGTCACCCATTTCACCTTTTTTGCAAAACAAAGTTTTACTGAAATATAATTCACATACCATGCAGTTCATCCATTTGAAGTGTATACTTTAATGATTTTTAGAATATTCAGAGTTATGAAAAAATCCCATTTTAGAACAGCTCCATCATCCCCAGAGGAAATCCGTAGCTGTCAACAGACACTCTCATTTCTCCTCCACTTCCTGCACTCCTGTTCCTAGGCAACTACTGATCTACCAGTATATGTAAAAA
>NW_016820555.1:0-600 GCF_001698545.2 Rhinopithecus bieti | reverse complement strand
GGAGGAAGAGACAGAAAAGGAGAAGGAGAAAGATAAGGAGGAAGAGACAGAAAAAGGAGAAGGAGAAAGATAAGGAGAGGAAGAGGAGGAAAAAGGAGAAGAGGGAGGAGAAGAAGAAAAGTGAGAAGGAGAAGAGCGAGAAGGAGAAGAGGAAGAAGGAGAAGGAGAAGAGGGAAGAGGAAGGAAGAGAAGAGAGGAGAAGAGGGAAGAGGAGAAGAGGGAAGAGGAGAAGGAAAAGAAGAAGATGGAGGAGAAGAGGAGGGAGGAGAAGGAGGAGAAAGATGACAAATGCGAGGAGGAGAAGAGGAAGTAGGGCAAGGAGAAGAGGAAGGAGGAGAAGAAGAGGAAGAAGGGAAAGGAGAACAGGGAGAAGGAGAAGAGGCAGAAAGAGAAAAGGGAGGAGAAGAAGAGGGAGGAGAAGAAGAGGAAGGAGGAGAAGAGGGAGAAGGAGGAGAGGGAGAGGGAGAGGCAGAAGGAGGAGGAGGAAGAAGGAGGAGGAGGGAGGAGGAAGGAGGAGGAGGAAGGAAGAGAAGGAGGAGGAAGGGAAGGAAGGAAGGAAGGAAGGAAGGAAGGAAGGAAGGAAGGAAGGAAGAAAGGGAG
>NW_016820554.1:1282353-1291681 GCF_001698545.2 Rhinopithecus bieti | reverse complement strand
TTAAAAATAAACATTCTGTTTTCAGAACATTTTTAATAACAGAACAAATATTTACTGTTTAATTAAAAGAAATGTGGTTTCATTGAAAAGGAAATGGTTAATATAAATTAGATACATTTCTAATTTAAAACTAATTTAAGAAAATAATACTTGAAGATCAGTGGTCATGGCATTTAATCCAGAGAAGGGAGGTTTATCCTGTTCTGCTTGTAGTAACAAAAGAATACGGGCCAATATTATAAGTATAGACATAAAATATAGCATAACATTTTATTTTAAAACTAAAGTCACTTTTTTATACATGTATTAAATGTTTGATAACAAAGAACAAAAAAAGTGAACTTTTCATGCTCACTTTTGGGGGGTATTATGGGACACAAGCACAGAAAACTATGAGAAATAAAACTTTCATCCTGGCTTTGTGTGGGCAGAACCTAACAGCTTAAGGATGACCTCAGTATGTGAGGTTTTGTTAGGCCATAGTCTCTCTGTAAAAGCTGTGCTTATGGCCAGCGTGGTGGCTCACGCCTGTGATCCCAGCACTTTGGGAGGTGGAGACGGGCGGATCACGAGGTCAGGAAATTAAGACCATCCTGGCTAACAGGTCAAACCCTGTTTCTCTAAAATACAAAAAAAAAAAAAAAAAAAAAAAATTAGCCAGGCATGGGGGGGGGGGCCTGTAGTCCCAGCTACTCGGGAGGCTGAGGCAGGAGAATGGGGTGAACCCGGGAGGCGGAGCTTGCAGTGAGCCGAGATTGCGCCACTGCACTCCAGCCTGGGTGACAGAGCGAGACTCTGTCTCAAAAAAATAAATAAAATAAAATAAAATAAAAATTTTAAAAAGCTGTGCTTATTTAATGAGAATTGAAGTCTTAGTGAGAAAAATTACTACTACTAACCTCAAAACAGCATGTATGGCTCATCATTTGAGGTACTCTGTGACCATATAACTTGTTCAACTGTGTTACCATTCTATAAGGTTTATCATTTGTATCATTTCAAACCATAATAATTTCAAATTTGAAATAAATTACTTAGAAAGTTAAATTTTAAGATACAAACCCCTATATATTTGTATCATTAATATCTATGTCTATACTTACATGTATGTTTGTGAATATGTGTGTGAGTCTGTTATGTAAATGCTTCCCTCAGACAAACAAGCATTCTTCTACTTGTAATTAAATTTGCTCTTTTAAATTTGACCTTTTACCTGAGACATTAGACTGCACAAGTATATAGAATTTTGAAACATAAAATAAGTAAATCTTTCATTTTATAAAATGTATTAAAATTTTCAGAATAAAAAATTGGATCAATTGCAAAAGCATTTGCTTTCCAACTAAATAATAAAAGGTTAGGATAATATCCTCATTACTTTAAAAACTTTGCTTTTCATTATGTCAAATACATTTTATCTGCCACAATATTTTATTGAGAGCATAAATTTTCTGATATATGGCATTCATTGACATGTAAATAGTAAAAGATTATTGATGTTAATATCACATGAGCCAATTCAGCAGAGAAGCAAATGCAAAAGCATTCTTCTGTGTCTTGTAAATTTTATAGGAGCACACAAACGTTGACACGATGGTGACAGACACAGATGTTAATATTATATGGAAAACTGGTTGCATTTATAGTATTATTAACAAGCTATTAAGGTGTTGGTGATCTTAGACATTATTTCCCACAAGGGTCCACATCTTTGCATGAGAAAAATAAGTAACAGAAGAAGAGTGAAGAGAAAACACTATCATTATTCCTAGAGAACTAAACTAGAAAAATATGAAGCGGACTAGAGGATGATTGTCCACATATCACTTTTCATTGAGAAAGCTATCTCACAATTTCTGCTGAATATTTTTACTATAATGGTAAATGATTGGTTTGAGTTCATTAAATATAGGGTTTTTTTTTTTTTTTTGTCTTTTACTGGGTTATAGAAATTGTCTCCAACTAAAATTTACTGTTTTATTTTTCACCTTTATTGTTCTAATAGAAATTTGTTTTATGCAATTAAAAATTTTAGTGCAGAAATGTAGACGTGTTCCAGGTTGATCTGATCTATCAAACAGGCATGAAAGCAGAGGAAAGGGAATATGCAATCAATGTCATGCAACAANTTTTTTTTTTTTTTTTGTCTTTTACTGGGTTATAGAAATTGTCTCCAACTAAAATTTACTGTTTTATTTTTCACCTTTATTGTTCTAATAGAAATTTGTTTTATGCAATTAAAATTTTAGTGCAGAAATGTAGACGTGTTCCAGGTTGATCTGATCTATCAAACAGGCATGAAAGCAGAGGAAAGGGAATATGCAATCAATGTCATGCAACAAGGATACCGATAGGGTCACATTGACATATTTTACGTCCAGGTTGTGAGCAAAGATGCCAGTAAATTCTGACAGGAAGCAGGAGTACTTTTGCTAAATTGCTATAATAAATCGTTAAGCTCTTTTAAAAGCTGGGAGGTGTCGTGGGTGGGGATGTGTAATACAGAACTTTATAACTCGTGAAAATTAACTGTAAATTAGGGCATGAAAGGAACAGCAAGAGCAAGATGTAGCCTTTTTTAAAACTGTACTTAAAGATTATTTGATCTTCATTTATAGATCCTTTAAAATAATATTTCATTAGTTAGCATATATCCTAATGAAGGGTAGGCATAGAGTCAAATTAATTTTATGTAAGGTGATATATTTTAATAAATATGTTTTCTTTTCTTTTGTTTTAGGCTATCTCTGAGTAATGAAATAGACAAGTGAATGATATCAATATTCTCATATTTAAATTTATAACGAATATCTCTTTAAAAGCTAGAATATAACCTTTTGTCTTTGTCTATATAATTGAGACAATTGAAAGGAAAAGGAAATGTATCCATATGTACTTGAATGTTGGTTTAAAAGTAGAGACTAATGTGTCTCACCACATATTTTATTAATCATATGTGTTATGCCAGACTGAAGGGATGCATCTGGTTAATTGACTATGTGTGGGTCATTTCTCACATGTAATAAATAATGGAATTAAAGGATATGGTATTTATAGAGAAGGAAAATAGTACTAAGGACATTAATTGACTTTCCTAATATCAGACTATGTGCACTCAGAGCAGGATACAGAATTTATAACATGATGCCCATTTTCAACTGTCTCATTCTAAAATTTTGAATGACAATCTGAGTAATTTAAATAATATTTTAAATTCCATACTTTTAATATTATCTTTAATAATTTAAAAGGCAATGATATATTTTATATCTCTAACATAGTTCATTTCAAATTTTCCCTATTTTACTTCACATTAATTTAAAACACAGTACATAAATACATTTTTTGGTAAAAATGAGAACATTATGGGTATTTCAAAGTTCAGTTTTACTCTCTATTCCCTGTGTTGTTCTCCTCACCAAAAGTAACCTTTTTCAGTTACTATGACTGAAAAACATAAAAAATCATAATTTAGAGGTTTATTATAATTTTTTTGTTCTGAAGTCTGTGATTTTTTCAGGGCTTGGGGGAGATACTTAAAGCTAGTGGCTAGAACAATCTTAAGGCTGGTTCAATTGCATTTGATGATGGTAATTGGCTGAGTTACTAGATGAAAGTGTCAGTTGCAACACCTGAACTTTGCTTCTGCATGTGGGCTGGACATTCTCACAAGATGGTAGCTAATTTGTAAAGCTAAGTGTTCTGAAAAAAAAAAAAAAAAAAAGTCAGAAACTATCTCCTTTTATAATATGGCCTTGGAAATCACACAAAATTGCTTGTGCCACATTCTTGTCTTTAATCACAAAACCACTCCTAGTTTTAAAGGGAGGACATAGAGATTCTACTTCCTATTAGAGGGGGCACAATTCTGGAAGTTCATGTGAAACCATACATGTTGCTGTAATCTTATTTGGAGAATACATTCTGACACAGTTCATCCCCTTTCCACAGCAATTTGCATTTCATCACATGCAAAATACAACCATCTCTTTCTCAAAGCCTCTTAAATGTTCATCTTATTATGGCTGGAAGGTGAACCAGTCACCTAACAGCTCTGAGAACCAATCCAATTACGTATGAGTTTATGTGACGCTCCTTGAGTGTACTTCCTTAATTATAGATCCTTGAGTATAATTCTTATCAATCTGAAAAACCTATGTACAAGAGACTTGACACACACCCAACACATGATAGTGAGACAGGCATAGGATAACCACTATAGTCCCTTCAATTCAAAAGAGAAAACAAGGGGCCCACATGAATCAATGGTCCATACCAATTGCAAAATCCAGGTAGGTATATATTGGCTTAATTCTACTGCCTGAAAAGGATTCTTGACTGTTTTGTGGTTCTTCTTATTTCCTTCTGAAATGTCCTTCCTTTTACGTGTGTCTCTCTAGCTTCATGTAAGTAGTTTTCTCAGTCTGGCACATCTGGGTCATCTGGGGATGATGCTGAAATATGTAAGAGAAGTATTTTTAGACAGATG
Organism: Rhinopithecus bieti; assembly: GCF_001698545.2. Classification (NCBI taxonomy): domain Eukaryota; kingdom Metazoa; phylum Chordata; class Mammalia; order Primates; family Cercopithecidae; genus Rhinopithecus; species Rhinopithecus bieti. Next base: position 1,287,192 of record NW_016820554.1, on the reverse strand, counting down.
CCATGATTAGTCTCAATGACTTAAAGTAAAATATGCTTATAGCAAATGAAAATATATGAAATATCAGTAGAGAAATACAAATTATAAAAAGGTAACAAATAGAGTTGAAAAATATATCGAACACTAAATTTATGAATAGGCTAAACCACAGACAGGAGTTAGATAATTGAATCTGTCAACTTGAAAATAGACAAAAGAAGTGATAAAATCTGAAGAAAAATAGTAGAAAGGTAAAAGTAGAAAACATAGGATGATATTAATGTATATAACTCCCAGAAGTTTAAAGAATAAAATACCAACACATGCTCAGTATTTTTGTCCATGTATGTAATGTGCATACTATTATGTGTGTAATGTGTGTTTATATAATAATAATTAATAATAATAATTATTATTATTATTACATGAAGAACTATTGGGCAATTTTTTTCCTAAATTTAATTTAAATGTAAATTGGTAACTAGATATTGTTCCAGCCAATCAATACTCAAATCAGAATTTAAGAGTTGAGTACACAAACTAGTTGTAATAGTAAAAAATAAGTTTAAAATTTTATTGGAGTATGTGTCATGGGTAACCTATAGTATTCAGTGAAATATAGTTACTTAAGTGTATCACTTATGCTCATGAGGTATAATATATGTGCTAAGGAAGGTGTGGCAATTCCAGTGGCCACTACACTAGAACTATTTTAGATATTTCAGGAATACAATAACTACTGGGAGCAGTAACTATCTGATTGCACTGGTAAGCTTAGAAAGAAAGCACCTAAGTTCAGGATTTTAAATTATCAATGTAGCTCACTCAGAGTATCAGAAATCTAGTATGACTTACCCCATAAAATTTATCTTTTAGCCAGGTGTGGTGGCTTACAACTGTAATCCCAACACTTTGGAAGGCCGAGGTGGGTGGATCATTTAAGATCTGGAGTTCAAGACCATCCTGGCCAACACGATGAAACCACGTTTCTACTAAAATATAAAAAAATTAGCCAGGTGTGGTGGTGGGCACCTTTAGTCCCAGCTACTTGGGAGGCTGAGACAAGAGAATATCTAGAATCCCAGAGGTGGAGGTTGCAATGAGCCAAAATTGTGCCACTGCACTCCAGCCTGGGTTACAGAGCAAGACGACAGAGCAAGACGCTGTCTAAAAAAAAAAAAAAAAAAAAAAAGAAAATTATCTTTTAATCACGGGCTAATGTCCAACCCTTCAAGTTGCTAAAGTAGCATTTCATTTCTTTATAATAAGTATTTATTGAGTGTCTTTTATATGCAAGAGCATTACTCTAAGCAATGAAATTCAGTTGAATTCTCAGTGATAGGAGGTAAACTAGAGATGAAGAAAATAAATGAGAATTTGTGTACTATGTCAAATGTGGAAAACTCTACGAAGACAAATAAAGGTTAGGAGTTCCTATGTAATTCCCAGGAAGCAATATCATTTTAAGTAGGAAGATCAGAGACTGTTTCACTTGGAAAGAGACATTTAAGAAAACAATTTCATAAGATATCAAGGTAAAAAAATTCCCATGGATGAGAAAGCCACATGGAGAGAGAATTGCATATACAAAGGTTGCAAGGCAGAATTAGTCAAGGTGTTATCAGGACCTATCAGAAGGCTAGCAGGCTGGAATGAGTGAGAGGAAGTAAGAGGGTAAAATGGTCTAGGATGCATAGGAATTTGAGAGTATTAAAAGTGGATTGGAATTTATTCTCTGAAACAAACCAAAAAACCCATTAGAGGATTTGAAAGATGATTTTAGAAATCTGAGTTACATATTTAAAATATTTCTCAGTAGAAAATAAACTACAGGAGGATAAGAAAATGTTTCCCAAAATGTTAGGGAGTTTTGCAATATTCAAAACAAAAAAAAAAAAAAGAGATTTTGATTTTCACTGAGGTGAAGACAGTGAATATAAAGAAGGCTTGATGAGACTCTATGTATACTTTGGGACTAGAGCTGATACCAATGGCGGAGAGACTTAAGGGCATGAGAAAAGGAGGAAAGTTAGAAATGACACCAGGAATTGTTAGTTGAAATAAATGAAAAGTTTACAAGTTTACATTTTCATTTACTGAGACGGGAAAGACTGTGAATGGGTAGATTTCAGGTTATGGAGGAAACCAGAAAATCAACTTGTAGATGTTAAGTTTGAGATATCCAATGAGGAGCTGCACATAGAAACCTGAAGTCCAGGAAAAGATCTAGATTGGAGAAATTATCAGTTTATTGATGGTATTTAAAGGCATAATACCAAGAAAGTGAGCAAAGAAGCAAAGATGTATGTGAAGAGACCATGTCTGAGCTATGAGACTCACCAGTATTTAAAAGTCTGGGAATAAGAACTAATTAAAACATGAGGTTTTGAGTAAGTAGGAAGAGGATTGTAAGGATAAGCAGTTGAGCATGGTATGCTAAAATCCAAGGAAAATGTGTCCTTGGAAAAGTATATAATTAATTGCATTAAGTCCTACCGTTAACTAAGATGAGACTGAGAATGCATTCTTGTAGTCTATGAGTATCATTAGTGATTTTGAAGAATCTTTTGGTAGAGAGGTGTACAAAAAATGTTGTATTTGACTAAAAGGGGCAGTGGGAAAAGAGGTTAAGAGGATGTTGAAACAGTCTACATAAACTTTCAGATGATATTTTGTCTAAAGGTGACTTTGGGCACAAACAAGAAAAGAAATTGGAGCCAAGATAGATTAGTTTTCTACAGAATGGGAGAGATTAAACTGCACATATTTAGAGTGTAATACATTTCCATGTAAGTGTGTACTCCATTAAGGCACCACTACAATCAAGAAAACAAATATATTTCTTGCCTTAAACCTATCCTCATGCCCTTTTGTAATCCCTTCCTCTTATTTGTTTTCCCATATCCCCAGGCAATCACTCCTCTGCTTTCTGTCAACACAAATTTGTATTTCCTGTAATTTTATATAAAATTATATCACACATACTCTTTTGTCTGATGTATTTCACTCAGTATAATTTTTTATCATTCATCCATTTGATAGAATAGATTCCAGCTCTGCACAACACCTTGACTGCTGCTTAGTGAGAGGCTCTGGAGCAGAAGGTACAGCTTAGACATACCTAGATTCCTGACCAACAGAGACCACAAGGTACTAAAGATGTGTTCTTTAAGCTGCCAAGTGTGTTTTAACATTGCTGTGCAGCAACAGATAGCTAATATACTATTCCCATCTCCTCTTTGGTGAAATATATCTTCACATCTTTTGTCCGCTTTCTGATTGGGTTGTTTTCTTTCCTGTGTGCTTTGACAGTGCTTTATATATTCTGGAAAAGCCCACAGTCAGAGATATCTTTGCAAATATTTTCTCCATGGCTTCTCTCATCATTATATTAACAGTGTCTTTCAAAAAAAAAATTAACTGATGAAGTCTAGTTTATCTACTTTTATTTTATAAATTATGTTTTGGCACTAGACTGACTCATTCTTGACCAACAGTTATCAGGGTAATCTGCCCACAATATTTCAATGTAGGTCCTTTCTATTTTCATAAGTATCGGTTGACTGAGAAATAAAGAGAGACAGTACAAAGAGAGAAATTTTACAGCTGGGCTGCCAGTGGTAACATCACATATCGGTAGGACCATGATGCCCACCTGAGTCTCAGACCAGCAAGTTTTATTAAAGGTTTCAAAAGGGGAGAGGGTATAAGAACAGGGAGTAGGTACAAAGATCACATGCTTCAAAGGGCCAAAATAGAACTAGTAATAAGGGTCTAACAAAGATCACATGCTTCTGAAGGAACAGGACAAAGGGTAAAAGCAGAACTACTGATAAGGGTCCAACAAAGATCACAAGGCAAAGGGCAAAAGCAGAGCTACTGATAAGGGTCTGTGTTCAGTGGTGCATGTATTATCTTGATAAACATCTTAAATAACAGAAAACAGGATCTGAGAACAGAGAACTGGTCTGACCACAAATTTACCAGGGAGGAGTTTTCCTCACTCTAGTAAGCCTGAGGGTACTGCAGGAGATCAGGGTGTATCTCAGTCCTTATCTCAACTGCATAAGACACATATTCCCAGAGCGGTCATTTATAGACCTCCCCCCAGGAATGCGTTCCTTTCCCAGGATATTAATATTAATATTCCTTGTTATGAAAAGAATTTAGTGACATCTTCCCTACTTGCACGTCCATTTATAGGCTTTCTGCAAGAAGAAAATATGACTCTTTTGCCCGACCCCAAAAGCAGTCAGACCTTATGGTTGTCTTCCCTTGTTCCCTAAAATTGCTGTTATTCTGTTCTTTTCAAGGTGCACTGATTTCATATTGTTCAAATACACATTTTACAGTCAATTTGTACAGTTAATACAATTGTCACAGTGGTTCTGAGGTGATGTAGATCCTCAACTTAAGATGACAAGGATTAAGAGATTAAAGTAAAGATAGACATAAGAAATAATAAAAGTATTATTTGGGAACTGATAAATGTCCATGAAATCTTCACAACTTATGTTCCTCTGCCACAGCTCCAGCCGGTCCCTCCATTCAAGGTCCCTGACAACAAGCACACATGCCATAAATATTTAGGATGCAATTTCAAGACACGAATTTTCAGAATTCTTTGTATATTCACTGTATCTAAATCTGGCTAAACAGATTTTACGTGTATCTGTACATTAAAAGTAAAACATTTGTTGTTGCCATTGCTTTTGTTTGAATAAAATAGAGAACTGTAGTAAATAATATAAAATTTTGTCATTATGTATTTTATTTAACTTTAAGCAAAATATTCATTGCAAATAAAGTTCTATAGGTAAAATATATTTAGTTTTAGTTTTGACAAGGAAATGGGTTGAC
>NW_016820554.1:1273733-1279708 GCF_001698545.2 Rhinopithecus bieti | reverse complement strand
CGGGAGGCGGAGCTTGCAGTGAGCTGAGATCCGGCCACTGCACTCCAGCCTGGGTGACAGAGCGAGACTCCGTCTCAAAAAAAAAAAAAAGAAAAGAAAAGAAAAAAAGAGTTTAAGGAAAACGTTTACCGTGGCATTGCCATTAGTTTTCTACAATGTTTATCATATTGTCTATTTTGACTTATTTAAAGGTAAAAAATGAGTGATTAAAGTTTTGAGAGATGGAGTGGCAGACCCCATGCTTGGAAATTGACTAGTCCAAAAAATAAATAGAGATAAAAAGATAAATGAATAGAGGTCTAAAGGAGAATGGGAGTAATTGTGAAGGTTCTGTGAATTGTTTGATCAATCTAGTTACCAATGATATTGGCCTGGACGCATATTGTCCAGTACAGTAGTCACTAGTCACATATGGCTAGCTCACTTAAATGTAATTTAGTTACAGTGATATAAAATTTAAAATTCAGTTAGTCACATTAGACACATTTCAAGTTCTCAAAAGCCACATGTGGGCAGTGGTTAGCATATTTCATAGCATAGATAGAAAACATTTCCAGCCTCAGAAAAAAACTGTATTGGAGAGTGCTAGTCTAGACACTTAAACACACAAAGAAATGCCAAATTGGGTTAAGGTTCTATCAAAAGTTAGTCTTCTTACTTGCTGTTAGACAAATACACATTATCAACACCCTGCTGATATGAAAATGGAGAATCAAATGTATGTTCCTGATGTACAGTAAATAAACAGTTGAATCACTGAATACAAACAGATAAATCTAAATTCTTATATTTGGTGATTTGGCCCTGAAATGTAACCGAGTTTGACTGAACATGAAAAACACTCTTCTATTTCTAATCTGCTTATTAAAGATGCTTGAGTTATAGCATTACGTGCATTATACAAAATCTGTATTTCTGAAGTGTTCTAAAATAGAACACTTTTTATGTATCACAAGATATGTATAGTATGAGGATCAACTATGAAATAACTATTAGCATTTTCACTGCTTATTGTATTTTGTATTAAAAAATCAATAAGGGGGAAATTATAATTGAAGTGTTCCTCCAAAATATTACAATTAGCTAGGAAGTTTAAAGAAACAACTCTGAAGATGGAAACAGAAAGTAAGCAGTATATGTTATGAAATAAAATTGTGTTTGCCCCGAAACTCGTATGTTGAAGTCCTAACTTTTAATGTGATGGTATTTGGAGGTAAGGCCTTTGGAGGTAATTAGATTTAGATAAGGTCATGATGGTGGGGTTCTTGTTAGAGGTTTAGTGCCTGATAAGGAGACAACAGAGAACTTCCTCTCTCTCTCTCCTCCATGTGAGGACACAGAAAGAAAACAGTGCCCTGCACGACAAGACGAGAGCCCTTACCAGGCACTAAACCAGTCAGCACCTTAATCATGGACTTCCAAGTCTCCAGGAGTGTAAGAAATAAATGTCTGTTGTTAAAAGCACCCAGTTAATAGTATTTTCTTATAGCTGCCTGAACAGACTAATACAGCATGTAAATATTATACAATGCCAATCAACAAAATAAACAATGTGGTTAACTAACAAATAACTAAATAATTTGGGGCTGTTGTGTCCTAAAGTTTGCCACAAAAATTTTTAAAAGATGCAAATTTTCATTAATCCAAAGGCTGGTAGAAAAATATAAAAGCAATTATTTAAGTATGTTTATTGTTTCTCAAGCACATAGTGTAAAACAATGTCTACCCAATATATCATTTAATCTTCATAACAAAATAGTTTCATTCTCATCTGTAATAAACAAGTGAATACAATATTCAAAATTGGAGCTTAGGAAAAATTCCCAGTATTCCAGTTAGTAATTTGTTGGCCTAAAATCAGGAAAATAGACTCTTAATCCAAATATAAGATGAACTACCATAGTATATTTAATGTAAAAAAATTATTTAAAACTATAAAAGAGAAAGAATGTTGTTAAGCAAGCTTATAAGTCAGCAATAACTAAACTAACTTATATAGTTATTTCCAATATTAATAAACATGGAGAAATTAGTGCATAACATAAAAAAGTAATAAAAGAATGCCTGATAAATGAATTAAAAATGTGGTCCTTTTAAAATATTGAATAAATATTTAGCTAAACTAATGAAGTAAAAATAAAATTAAGACAACTCAAAATATCAGAAATAAGAATAGAGATATAAAATAATGAGATACAGAAAAAATTTTAAAAATCCCACTGTGATTTATTTTGAACACTAAATTGGAAAACATGAAAAACTGTGCAAAACCAAAAACCAAAAAAACACATACATTACCACAGAAGTTATACCAAAAATGTAAAGGAGTCTTTCCACTTCCACAGAAAAGTTGTTTACCAGAGAAAGTAAAAATGATTTCTTATTTTTTAACTCAAGGAAAAGCTCATTTAAAAGCAATTTTATCTATTCTAGGAAAGTTTCCAAAATATTTAATCAAGTCAGCATAAAACTAATACCAAAATCTGTCAAAAAAAAAAAAGCATAATAAAATAAACTGCTTCAAAATATAGTTCACCTGCATCTCAATAAAATACTAAATAAAATATTTACGAACATAATCCCATAACAGAAAAATAGTAAAAAAGAGCACGGAGCATGAGCCAATGACGTTTATTTCCAGAATACAAACGGTTTAAGATTGGGAAACAAAGCAATGTAATTTATTATATTATAATAATATTACTTAGATCGTGTGAAAATAAATAAAAAGCATTATTGTAATATTGGATTTTGAAAAGATATTAGAGAAAAATGTACTTTGATTCCTATATTAAAAAGTCAAAACTCTTAATAATGAATGAATGAATGGATGGATGGATATCTCTCTCACGTGATATATATGATATATATGTTTCACATGATATATCTACCTTTCACATAATATATATGTATAAATGCATGCATGTATTTGCATGTATAGCCTTATTTTTATTTTACTCTATGTGTGTAATTAGATTATACTTGTGTATGGGATTTGTGTGTGTGTTTATGTGTGAAAGAGAGAGACAGAGAGATTGAGACTGAAGACATCATCATCCTTAATGTTAAAATATACACAATAATTTCATTAAATATAAAAGCAAGAATGATATGTCCCTTGTTTTTGGTTCAAAATATTTGCATCCACTTTTTACCAGGTCCTTCCTACCCACTTGGCCACATAGCATGTTTGTTCAATGAAGTGTGAGTGGAAATGACTTGTCATTTCCAAGTAGAATCTAGTTTAATAATTATCCTATTTCTCAGATACTCTAGTTTTCCATCTGCTAGGAGACCAATTTTATTGAAACAAAGGCTACACCTGTGTCGTTGGTCCTGGGATACAACAGAAATAGAGAGGCTCTTCAGCTAAACTGAGATAGACAAGAGTGTACGAAGGTTTGTCATTTGTCACCACGGCAAAATAATCTAACTTGACATACCTAATATCACTCTTATTTAACATTTTTCTAGAAGTTGTGAAAGCAGCAATTGCATAAGAGATGAAAAGAATCAAGTACAAATTTAAAAATAGTGGAAACAATTTTCTGTATATGTGAAAACATGTGTTTAAAATTAACCAAAATCCCTAGTGAAATGTAAATATTTTGAAATAAAAAATTCTGAAATTTAGTCATTTTTTATTGCCTATATAAAATGTAGGCAATTTTGAGAAATCTTGAGAAATGAGGTTTCTCTTCTGCCAGTCCCATATTTTTTGCAGTGTGGAGGAAAGGTGGTAAAAGCCTTTTGATACCACAGGTTGTAAGATTTTCTTTCTCATGGGAATAAAATGGCAGCAATTTCTACACTTTTACAACATTTCAACATAATCTTTAAATCTTCCATGTAATTCCCTACCAAAAGTGGGAAGTGCAGAAATTTTTGGAGTAGTTTATATTTCCTTCACATATGCCTGAAAAACTTCAGCTAAAATAAAATATCTAAGTTTCAAATATTTTGCTTATCGACATTTACTGTTGCCGATAAAGAATAGAGATGAACTTGTCTATTGAACCATTTCAAATAAAGTGAGATAAAATGGAGTCTCAACAGTGCCAATCATCCTTCCTCCACCTGAGATAAATAAGCCACTTTGTAACCAGTAAAATCTTTCATGTCCTTCCCTACCCAAAGTGGAAAGCACAGAACTGAAGACATGGAGAAAATAAAGACAGGAAGAAAAAAAAAAAATTATTGTCTTCAGTGGTTTGAAATAACAAAAGCAGCCTGCCAAATCTAGTATGTGAAATCATTGTTGCTTAAATTGTTTCAGGAAACAATTACACAGGGAAAATACAAGGAATTAGTTTATTGCTAGACTTTTGATTACCTGAAAAGTTCCTCTATTTTAAAAGATAAATTAAATAATGTCTAGTAAAGAAAAGAAGTTTGATTCATATTGGCAAAATATTCAAACTATCTCATGGTAGGATATCAAACTACTATAAAACTGTTATAATAAAAGTATTTAGGATAAATCAGGTATAGTCAGAAGTCTAATAAATGAAAACAAATTCTATTCTTGACCATAAATACATATGGAAATTTAGTAAATACAAACAAAGCATTTGACATTTTATATGGGGAAAGAGAAGTAACTCAGTAAATTGCCTACAGAAAATCTTTTTTTGTTTTTTTCTTAAAGGCTAGATTCCAATTTTAACTTTTCTAGACAAAAAGTTTTCTATGTGGATCAATAATTTTAATGCATAATAATGAAATTAAAATATTACTTATATAAATGAAATTGAAAATTTTCAAAATGGTGTTAGAAGGCCTAGTAAATGTAATAAATAATATGAAAGACATAAAATATTTTACAAATTGACTACAAAGAAATTAATTCATAGCAGGAAATGTCAACAAGAGATCAAAATATAAAATTCATGATTAATTTGTTGCAGTTATATAATACAGTTAATTTCCTACAGTCAAGGTACTCTTACAAACTCCAATAAAATAATAAACATTATAAGCCAATTAACATATAAATATATGATAGAACAAGAGATCATATAAGTAGAAACCTCTACATAAAGAAATTTAAAACGTCATTAAGAACATGTAAGAGTGTTTAAAGACTTTTAAAAGTCTCATGTGGATTACATGTTTCGGTGAAACCGTCATAACTACTGGCATCAGTACTTGTATTTGAGGGGAATAAAATTCGGTAAGTCATAATTTTATGATTCTAAATTTTACAGTAGCAAAATTATTTCTAGAGTATGCAAATAGCTGACTGTAAATATCAATGATCAATAACATGGATTGCATTATATCACTAGGCCTCAAACTGGCAACAACTATTCATAAATAGAGTCCAATTAAACAGAAATAGCTTAATTGACATATAAAATATATTGTCTTTTAAGTGAAGTAGCTAAAAAGTAGTCTAAAGTTTAAAATATAAAAATGAAAACCAAGTTGTAGAAAAGTATTTTTGATGTAATGCTTGTTGACCATGAACATACACAGAGAATTCCTGAGAAGGTGGAGAAGAACCCATGACATACAGGCATTTACAGAGAATACATTATTGTGTGAGGAGTATAATGCATGTGTTTATTATTTGGAATATTCCACTTAAAAATAAGAATAGCACATAAAGTTAATAGCAGGTTAATTAAATAGAAATTATCATTTAAAAAAATCATGACAAGGTTGGGCGCAGGGGCTCACGCCTGTAATCCCAGTATTTTGGGAGGCCGAGGGGGGCTGATCTCCGAGGGCTCAGGAGATGGAGACCATCCTGGCTAACACGGTGAAACCCCGTCTCTACTAAAAATACAAAAAATTAGCCAGGCGTGGTGGCAAGTGCCTGTAGTCACAACTACTCAGGAGACTGAGGCAGGAGAATGGCAGGAACCCAGGAGGCGGAGCTTGTAGTGAACCCAGATCGGGCCACTGCACTCCTGCCTGGGAGACAGAGTGAGACTCTGTCTCAAAAGAAAAAAAAAAAAAAAAAAAAATAT